>NC_092154.1:35407547-35707547 GCF_045791955.1 Oncorhynchus clarkii lewisi | reverse complement strand
CACACCTTCAAATTAGTTTATTTGCTATTTCAGCCACACCCTTTGCTGACAGGTGTATAAAATCGAGCACACAGCCATGCAATCAAGGACTTTTTAACTGACCGCCTACAGAGGGTCCTCATGAATGGGGCCCTCTCTGATGAACTGACCCTGAACACAGGGGTGCCCCAGGGGTGTGTCCTTTCACCTTTGTTGTTCTCTATCTACACTAATGAGATGAAGATCCAAGGAAACAATGTGAGTCTTTTCAAGTACACAGATGACATGGCTCTGGTAGGACTCATCAGATGAGGACAGCTATTTTAAACAGACCAACAACCTTCAAGAATGGTGCCGGTCAAGTGCCTTCCACATCAATGTGGGAAAAACAAAGGAGCTGATCATCAATGGCAACAACTTGCCAATGACCCAACCACTCTCTCTGAATGACCAACCAGTGGAGGTGGATGAGTGTTTCAAATACCTAGGGACACAAATTGATAACAAGCTGAGTTTTACAGAGAATGCAGACTGTATTCTTTAAAAAGCAAGCCAGCACATGTTTTTAATCAGAAAATTGAAGGGGTTTGGGGTCAGCCATAATGTTCTGGAGAGGGTGTACAGCAGCTTGGTGGAGAGCATCCTCACATTCAATATGACAGTCTGGTATGGTAATCTGAGCGAGAGGAGCAAAAGCAAATTGACCAGAATGGTAAACACAGCCAGAAAAGTAATTGGTTGACCACAGACACAGTTGAGCAGTCTGTTCCACAAGGCAACCAACAAGAAGGCACTGGCTGTCATTGGATATCTCCCACCCTCTAGACTACACCCTCAGTTGGAGAGTCTTCCCTCTGGCCGGCGCTTCAGAATGCCCATGTCCAAGAAGAAAGTGTTCAAACATTCATTCGTTCCTTGTCAACTGTATCGGTATATGTACTTATCTATCCAGTGCAGTTGGGACAGCGATCGGTTGTGAGTGAATATATCAATGTCCTCTATGTTTTTAGTGTATGCAACATGATGGCCTGACTGGTTGAATTGTGTATGATGTGAGAATGTATGTGATCCTTTTAATGGAAGGTGATGCCAAAGAAAAATGTCCATCCTGGATGGACAATTGAATTGAATTTATTTTGAGTAACAGTCATATACTACTAAATTTACAATGTGGACCCAGAGGATATCACTTGAAAGCATTAATTAAAAAGCTTGTTTCCAAAGTGGTCTGCGATGGTAAAAACAATAAGACATATAATGATTAAAAGACAAGACAAAATGACAAACAACCATAAATACATTCATTTATATTGACGTCCTAAAAAGTGGCACTATTCACTGCACTTCTCCCTAACCTTAAAAATCTACCATATTCATTTTACATTAAAACAATCTATTGTGCACATCATATTGATCCTTCAAATAAATACACCTGACCAGCAGTAGGGGGCAGTTTAATTATATTCTATTCTATTCTAAAAAGTAGTAAGTAGTTGAAAAGTTGCTAAAATGCTAAAGTTGTTCGTGATGAAATTCGAACCTCAGATTTTTACCTCAAGTGACCATCTGTCTTATGTAACCATGTGAAACGTAACATATCATACTAAATGGAGTGTGTCGGATTTACATACAGAATAATACGGAATGCCCAGGTTGCCTGACTGTACATTGTATAAGCTACTGTATAATAAATAAAAATATAAATACACCATTCAACAATTACATTTTTTTTTTTTTTTTTACAGATTAACAGTTCCATAGATGGAAATCAGTCAATTGAAATAAATTCCTTAGGCCCTAATTTAGGGATTTCACATGACTGAGCAGGGGCACAGCCATGGGAGAACATAGGGCCACCCACTGGGGAGTCAGCCCCAGTCAATCAGAATGAGATTTTGCCTAAAAAAGGGCTTTATAACAGACAGAAATAACTCTTCAGCACCCCCTAAACATGATTATTTTTTAAATGCTGAAAATCCGGTGTTTCAATGTCAAATGTTTAAAAAAATAATTTTCAGTCTTCTGTGATGTATATAAAGTGTAATATTGGGATACAAACTCAAGACTGAAAACATTTCAATTCTATATCTGACATGGTACAGGCGTCTTTTTTATGCCTATAACCATGTGAGTGAAGTGTATACTTTTGTTTCAATGTAGATTTGTTTAAGACTACCAAGAATCACTCTGTGTGACCCTGATTTAGAACACTGCAGCAAAAGGTTCAAACATACTCATTATAGGAGGTCTTCTTCTCTCTCTCTCTTGCTCTGTCTCACTCTCTAGATATCCTTCTCTGCCTCATCCTGATTCTGTAACACCAAAGGTCTGAGGGAATAGCTTCTATATGCATCCGTTGGGCTGTAAACATGATGAATGTTTAATATATTGGTTGGTTGGTTTCTCTGTAGAAGAAGAGGAAGAGAGCCTTGGGAACTGTGAGGCTGTGAGGCTGAATACGAAATCAATGGTTCGAAACTACTTATTTTTTTAGGTAATATACGCTTATTTGATTGTATTTAAGTTTGTGTGTTAAAACAATCCAAACAAATGGGTAATAAAACAGTGATTTAATAATTCAAGTGGAATTGAAAGCGTTTTAGCAACATGAAATCTTAATAAAACATTATTTATTTATTTTACATTTTCTGACAACCGAGCACTTACATATGGTCATTTTCACGTTTTTATAAATTCATAGGATGTTTAGGAATGATGTAGAGTAAGGCTTTTGTGAAAATTCTATAGCAATATAGAGTGGGAAAGTGGCTGTGCATTTGGACAATTAATAGACACTGCAGTAAATAAAACCTAGTAAAAACCTGTCCCCTCTACGCAGACCGGTGCTCCATAGCCAATCAGAGCTACAGTAGGCCTTTATGCAAATAAGTCATTTGCCACATAGGCCTGCCATCATTCACTATGAACTGGACTGTGTGTTTACAGGAGGTAGCAACAATGCGACTTTAGATAATTAGAACAAATTCACCAAAAGCCACAAAATACACCTGAATGGATTTCTGAAAATATGTCAATTCCACGAGAGTCCTCTTATATTTGGGAACTTTACAGTACTAATGATCAAACAAACAAACATGAAAAGGTGTGCCTACCTGAGGAGGAGATAGCCTATCAACAACAACAGGATCAACAACTAATGCTAGCCAGAGCGAGATGAACAAAAAACCTCTCAAAATTGTTCAGCTAGTTGGCCGTCAAAATTGCACTGATAAACGATGGGAAATAGTAGCCTGCTCGTCCTTCTACAGCTTGCCTGCCAATGCATGATTGTCCCAACCCACGTTTTGACAATGGGAACCTGCCTGCCCAACCATTTGATTGATACCAAATACATTTCATTGACCTCTAAAGGTGCGTTCGTAAATTGCCTCCAGTGTGTCCGAGTGCGATCTGGGTTGTTCGTAAATTCAGAGCGTTGTCAGATTGTCTGTTCATAAATTCAGTGCGTTTCACTCTCCAAGCTTTCAGAGAGCACACTGCACTATTGACACTGGATGCTCTGGTCGAGTAGGGTTAATCCGAGCGTTCCTCACAATGGCAGTCAGTCAAACACCCAAGCTAACTGGCTAAAGCTGACTAGCTTGCTAGCTACTTCCAGACACAAATGAGAACACCTTACTCTGACCATTTTACTCACCGTAGTAGAGCTGGTTAGGCTGTTTACATGTTATTTAGAGTGTTGACGACTGTAACTATGCTGCTGGCAACAATTTAATTACTTTTTTGCTGATGTTTACTGACAGTTATATTCAGCGGTTGTTGCCCGTTCGTAAATTCATCAGTTATTGTGCGCTCTGGCACACTCATATGAGAGAGCTCTGAAATCGAAAAAGATAGCTAGAGTGAATTAGCTGTAGCCACCGAAAAAATGTTGAGGGGAAAAAGTTGGTCACTCACTCACTCCTCCAATGACATGACATCCTTCCAGCAGCAACTTAGACAGCTAGCTAACGTTAGGCTCCACTAGCTAACTAATGTTAAGCTCCACTAGCTAGCTAATGTTAGACTTTTTTGCTTGCTAATGTTAGGCTCCACTAGCTAGCTACCGTTGGTCTCCATGTTTTTAGCTCGCTAAATAAAAAGCTACATAAATAGATGTGCTAGCCTATTAGCCACATTATGACTGACTTTTGATCATTGCCCTTGCTAGTTTGATTACCAGGAAATGTATTGGTGAATTATATTAATCATGCATTGAACTGCATCCATCTATTTTGCCAAAAACGTCTTAATGTACGTTATGGAATTTTGAGTCAAATAGAACCTATTTTTAAAACCTCTTATAAAGTTGATTTTGTGGCCTAAACTGGGAATTTTATATTTTTGATGGATATTATGATTGTCTGTTTGTTTCATATCTGCAAAGTAGTTCAAACACCGTCAGTTACATTTTAATATGCAGTACAAAAGAAAGGTGCAATTGGATAACACAGAGCTGTAGTCCCATGAACTGATCACACAAACGCACATGCACTCGGGCACATGCGCGCGCGCACACACACACACATATATATATATATACACACACACACACACACACACACACACACACACACACACACACACACACACACACACACACACACACACACACACACACACAGGGCCTTGACCATAGCTAATATACATGTTTCTCCAAAGATGCGGGAAGGCGAGTGTTCCACTAAACAGGCCCTCTCACAACTCCATGACCCTGCAGAGAATTTAGTTTAGTCGCTTGGACTCATCTGCCCAACCCTTTACTCAGTTGGTCTCATCTGCCCAACTCTCACTCTATTTTCTGCTTTGAAATCCCATGCCGGACAATTGTACTTTACACCCCAGTGAATCCCTCGCTGCATAGGGAAGCGATCGGAAGAGGGTGTTAAAGAGAGTGGGGAAAAGAGTAAGAGGGAGAGAGGTAGAACAGAGAGAGCGACAAAGGAGGAAAAGAGTAAGAGGGAGAGAGGTAGAACAGCGAGAGCGACAAAGGAGGAAAAGAGTAAGAGGGAGAGCGGTAGAACAGCGAGAGCGACAAAGGAGGGATGGAGACAGAGTGAAGGGGTATGAGACAGAGCAGAGAGTGGGAGGATGGAGAAGTTGGATTTGAGACGAGGAGAGTCGAAAACCACAGAGTTGCATCGGCAACTTCACATTAGCCAAATTTCACTGCGCGGGTGTGATATTTTACTCCCTATGATGTTATTTGTTTACTGAGAATTACATCCGTGCATGTATTTGTACAGTGTTTGGGCTTAGAGTCAGCTAAGGAGGTGAAAGCACAGGTTCTTTTTAACCACGGTGTGCTGCAATTCTTATTTATTTTCGGTGAGTAAATTAGAAACATGACATCGAGGGGCCAAACATGTCGTTATATACATGCATTTAAAATACTGTTGAAACAACTGATTTTCTGGACAAACTCTTAAAACTAATGATCAAGGAAAACAAAACATGCATACGAATATTCTAAGTTATTATACATTAATCACTTTAAAAAATGTTAGAGCTAATCTGATAGCTGTCTGTCTGTCTGTCTGTCTGTCTGTCTGTCTGTCTGTCTGTCTGTCTGTCTGTCTGTCTGTCTGTCTGTCTGTCGCTCGCTCGCAGTGGCTCCTCTCTTACCCACCATGTTATTATTAACCTAAACCAGTCTACCTGCCTCTCCTCAAACATTATAAGCTTTGCTTGCTCTCTGTCTATGCCTTAAAGGCTCAGTGAAGACAAAAACCTGATTTTAATAATACTGTGAAATTGTGAAAATTATGATAATGCCCTTTTTAGTGTAAGAGCTGTTTGAAGAGACTGCCTGATATTTCGGGCTGCTTTGGTGGGATGGAGTTTTGGTGATGTCACCAGGCAGGCCAAGAGAGAGAGAGTTCCAAACCCTTCTGCCAATAACAGCTAGTTTTTAGTTTTCCCCTCCCCATTCAGACCACTCCCAGACAGTTGTTAATTGAAAACAATCAGGGTAAGGTACTTAATTGTTACCCAGAAATTATTTGATATTGTGATAAAAACGTCTGCATTGGACCTTTAACACCCAGCCATATGAAATGACAATGTTCTCTCCACAATGTAACGCTAGCATCTTATCTAGACCAGGCTGTGTCCCAAATAGTACCCAGGCACCTTATTGGGCTGCATATGGTCAAAAGTCTTGCAATACATAGGGAATAAGTTGTCATTTAGGGCGAAACCAAGCACTTGAGACAGTCTGAACATGGCGGAGGTTGAGACCTCCTGCAGAACAAACCCTCTCCAACCAGGAGTAGAATTGAAACAGAAATATCAAAGGGCCTCTTTTCCTTCCTCGTTATGCCAGACGTTGCAGAAGTCTGAGGTATAAATACAAAGGTGAAGTGTTTGTTTTGTAATACAGCCTGAATAGATAAACCAACCAGTCCCCTTCCTGAACAAGGGCCTGAATTAAATCCATTTTAATGCAAGTGAGGTGAATATAAAAGCATTTTAGCCAGAATGTGTTTGTGCTTTCATGGGCAGATCGAGAGCCAGGCGGAGCAGAGCGGCCTTGTTTGATATTACAATCTGTGACCCGCGTCTGCTTCCAACGCCTCTGAGGGGTCGCCAAAAAGTCAACCGTTAAGGGCCCCTTGTGCGCGAAACGGAAGAAGAGGTCAGAAAAACAAGTGAATTCTGTACATAATCTAAACTATAAAGAATAACAGAGGAGTAGAGGAGAGGGAAACAGAAGGTCTTTGTTATTGGGCTACCGGTCCTTCTGGGGACGATTAGCAGGGAGAGAGATTGAGGAAATACAAACACTCGCATGTGTTGTTATAATTATTACTATCAGCTAGCTTTCACAGAGACTCACACAGTCAAACTGCTTGTCCCGTCTCTACTAGCTACTTTGACACTCAAACTGACTTTGCTACGGCAACAGTAGCCGACAGAGACTAGGAATAGCGCAACTAGCTGTTGTCAACAGCTTGTCAAATCTCATGCATACCGTCTCAATAGCATTGCGCTACATGACATCACTATCGGGCCGACGCTCTGTTAAATCTAGATGATGACATTTCTTAAATGGCAAAGCAAGATGGGGAGACACTGAACGACGATGCAACACGTCTGATAATAATATGTCTGCCACTAAGATAAATTATATGATTAAAGCAGTGTTTGTAAATGTGTAAATCAAAGAGGGAGTTATTTAGTAAGAATCTCCTCTCCTGGCTGGCTGGCTGTTGAACGTACAGTATGTCACCTCCTGAGGAACAGCAGCTGTCGAGTGCCATTGGTGACAGAATCAAACATGGGTGTGAGGCAGAGTGAGAGAAAGCCCTTGTGGGACACGGGCGATAACTAGGTACTCATTTGAGAGGTTAGGGATGGTCTTTGGTTCTTTCTTTCCTTTTCTCTTTCCTTCTCTCTTTTTCCTCTCTCTCAATCTTTCTCTCTTTCTGTAGGTGTCTGATGAGAGAGGGGGAGAGAGAGATAGTGAGGTTAAGATAAAGAAAGAGTGAGGTGCAGATGGAAAGAGGGAGAGCAAGAGAGAAAAAGGAACAGACTAGAGCGGAAATGAGAGAAATAATGATTGTTGGGGATAGAGGGACATGAGAAATCAAAGGAAAGAAATGGAAACAAATAAACAGAGAGAGAGACAGAGAGATGGAGAGAAACCCAGACCCCTGTGCCCTGTGAGAGTGGTTCACATAATTTCTCCATGAAGGTGTCCGCATGCTTCCCAGCCGAAACAGTTGGGAAGACTTTGTGCATATATTATGACAACATTTTGTGATGTTTTTGTTCATTTTGGACTTCGGTAAGTTTTTTGGGGGTTGTTCGGGCACACAAAATGTTTTCTTGAGGAAAGCTGAAGTTGACAGCCGAAGTCTATGCCCCTTTGTCAGTGATTGGTAAACAGAAGGGATTCTTCAGTAAAGTCTTTGTTGTCATTCAACGGGAGACGACTCGTTTTCTTGTAGATTTTTTCATTGAGAAACACTGCACCAAACCTAGTTAAATGTGTATATATATATATTTATCTATAGATATATACAGTTGAAGTCGGAAGTTTATATACACCTTAGCCAAATACATTTAAACTCAGTTTTTCAGAATTCCTGACATTTAAATCAAGTAAAAAATCCCTGTCTTAGGTCAGTTAGGATCACCACTTTATTTTAAGACTGAAATGTCAGAATAATAGTAGAGAGAATGGTTAATTTCAGCTTGTATTTATTTTATAACATTCCCAGTGGGTCAGAAGTAAACATACACTCAATTAGTATTTGGTAGCGTTTCCTTTAAATAGTTTAACTTGGGTCAAACATTTTGGTTAGCCTTCCACAAACTTCCCACAATATGTTGGGTACATTTTGGCCCATTCCTCCTGACAGAGCAGGTGGAACTGAGTCAGGTTTGTAGGCTTCCTTGCTCGCACATGCTTTTTCAGTTCTGCCCACAAATGTTCTATGGGATTGAGGTCAGGGCTTTGTGATAGCCACTCCAATACCTTGACTTTGTTGTCATTAAGTCATTTTGCCACAACTTTAGAAGTATGCTTGGGGTCATTGTCCATTTGAAGACCAATTTGCGACCAAGCTTTAACTTCCTGACTGATGTCTGGAGATGTTGCTTCAAAATATCCACGTAATTTTCCTACCTCATGATGCCATCTAGTTTGTGAAGTGCACCAGTCCCTCCTGCAGCAAAGCACCCCCACACCATGATGCTGCCCACCCCCATGCTTCACGGTTGGGATGGTGTTCTTCGGCTTACAAGCCTCCCCTTTTTCATTCTAACATAATGATGATCATTATGGCCAAACAGTTCTATTTTTGTTTCATCAGACCAGAGGACATTTCTCCAAAACATACGATCTTTGTCCCCATGTGCAGTTGCAAACCATAATCTGGCTTTTTTTATGGCGGTTTCGGGGCAGTGGCTTCTTCCTTGCTGAGCAGCCTTTCAGGTTATGTCGATATAGGACTCCTTTTACTGTGGATATAGGTACTTTTGTACCTGTTTCCTCCAGCATCTTCACCAAAGTACGTTTATCTCTAGTCTCCTTCCTGAGCGGTATGACGGCTGCGTGGTCCCATGGTGTTTATACTTGCGTACTGTTGTTTGTACAGATGAACGTGGTACCTTCAGGCGTTTGGAAATTGCTCCCAAGGAAGAACCAGACTTCTGGAGGTCTACAATTTATTTTCTGAGGTCTTGGCTGATTTATTTAGATTTTCCCATGATGTCAAGCAAAGAGGCACTGAGTTTGAAGGTAGGCTTTGAAATACATCCACAGGTACACCTCGAATAGACTGAAATTATGTCAATTAGCCTATCAGAAGCATTTAAAGCCATGACGTAATTTTCTGGAATTTTCGAAGCTGTTGAAAGGCACAGTCAGCTTAGTGTATGTAAACTTCTGACCCACTGGAATTGTGATACAGTGAGTTATAAGTGAAATAATCTGTCTGTAAACAAATGTTGGAATAATTGCTTAGTAGATGTCCCTACCAAAATTTGTGGAGTGGTTTAAGAACGAGTTTTAATGACTCCAACCTAATTGTAGGTAAACCTCCGACTTCAACTTTATGATTGGACCTTTATTTAACTACGCAAGTCATTTAAGAACAAATTCTTATTTTCAATGCCGGTCTACCCCGTCCAAACCCTAACCCGGACGATGCTGGGCCAATTGTGCGCTGCCCTATGTGACTCCCAATCACCGCCGGTTGTGATACAGCCTGGAATCTAACCAGGGTCTGTAGTGACACTGCATCTGCATCTCTAGCACTGAGATGCAGTGCCTTGCACCCCCCCCCCCCCCCACAACACCCTCCATCCTCCCAACTTGACACCTCCTAAGTAATGGCCCCTGTCCCTCCCTCCCTCAATTAACTCTGTAAAAGTCACGATTAATCAAAGAGCCGAGTCAGCCAGACAGCAGTTCAATTACAACGGTAGGAAGGAAGGAAGGAAAGCAGTGATAAGAATAAGCAGTTTACAGTTACTTTCTACTACAACAACCACAGCATGCTAAACAACATGCATTAAAATACAGTTAACATCATAATTACTCAGAGACTTATTCTCGCTGTTTAGTTTGTCAACACATAATAAGCAACCTCAGCCGCAACCACCTACACTTATCCTGTGTGTGTGAGCATGCAACCGTTTAGTGCAGAACAACAACGATGGGGAACATAATTGCAGCTATAGTGATATAATTACGAACCTCCTGTGCCATGGTAATCACAGTGTGTGTGTGTGTGTGTGATATTTAGAAGAGAGGCACAATGAGACATAATGACAGAAACAGACCAAGCAGGGTCACACAGCTGATTTCTACGGCCTTCCACTGTCTCAATCAGTCACCTCATTCTGCCATAGCAGAGTAGGAAGACTCAATCCTTTCGAGTAGGTCAATCATAACCCACCATACTATACAGATGCCAAATCATAATTTGAGTCAGTTTCACACAGCAGTGTTGATAAGGGGAGAGCGCCATGGACTAGTGATGTGGCAGGTCAGGTCACATTAAGGGAGAAAGAAAAGTGTATGGCCTGTATCACTTGCCTAGCCATAAAGATACAATGTTTAGCAATGTTGGGTTCTGAGAATAAGATATATATTTATTCACGTCACTGAGGGAGAGAGGGTAATGTATCATGTTTACATTATGTCAGGATATGTTGTTGTTAGCCATCAGGGATCCTACGGGAAGGATCCTCTGTGAGTAGAAGAAACACAGTGTGGTACCAGTCACCATGACAGACATGAGTTGGGGAGGAGTGAGAGGTCAGGTCAGATGAAATGAGGAAGAACAGATATCACTAAAGTTCTGTCTAGCAACAGAGATGCATTGGCTGTTCAGATGTGTAGGAGGAGACTCAGCATAGGAGAAAGGGTTAAATATCAGTGCTTGTGTGAGAATGTCTTTGTTGATTCAGCTGTTCGATCCTTTGGGAAGAATAAACTCTGTATAAGCTTTCACAGTGTCCGTCGAGTTCCTAATCTAATAATTAGAACCTAACCGAATCATGTAATAACAAAAAAAAGTGTTAAACAATTCAAAATATATTTTAGATTTGAGATTCTTCAAAATAGCCATCCTTTGCCTTGATGACAGCTTTGCACACTCTTGGCATTCTGTCAACCAGCTTCATGAGTTAGTCACCTGGAATGAATTTCAATTAACAGGTGTGCCTTGATAAAAGTTCATTTGTGGAATTTCTTTCTTCTTAAAGAATTTGAACCAATCAGTTGTGTTGTGACAAGGTAGGGATGGTATACAGAAGATAGCACTATTTGGTAAAAGACTAAGTTCATATTATGGAAAGAACAGCTCAAATAAGCAAAGAGAAATGACAGTCCATCATTACTTTAAGACATGAAGGTCAGTCTATACAGAATGTTTCAAGAACTTTGAAAGTTTCTTCAAGTACAGTCGTAAAAACCATTAAGCGCTGTGATGAAACTAAATCTCATGAGGACCGCCACAGGAAAGGAAGACCCAGAGTTACCTCTGCTGCAGAGGATAAGTTCATTAGAGTTACCAGCCTCAGAAATTGCAGCCCAAATAAATCATTCACATAGTTCAAGTAACAAGACACATCTCAACATCAACTGTACAGAGGAGACTGTGTGAATCAGGCCTTCATGGTCAAATTATCAAGGTTGTGCGTTACTGGTATGAAGTAAGGTGCAGGAGAGCAGTGAGTTGTGATTAGGCACACTTTTATTTGGCAAAAGCACAAAAGACAGACGCAACTGCGTTCAAAATCCTCCAGCCACAGATAAAAGTCAATAAGCTTGAAAACACCCACAAATAAACAAATGTATGACCAATACATACAACGGGTCAAAATACGATACTCGGGGGAGAAACCCAGTCTGGCGATCACACTAAACAACGTAACAAAACAATTTCACACAAAGACATGTGGGGGAACAGAGGAATAAATACATGCAGTGTGATTTGGGAATGTAAACCAGGTGTACAGGAAACAAGACAAAACAAATGGAACAATGAGAAAATGGAGCGGCGATGGTTAGACAGCCAGTGACGTCGACCGCCGAACGCCGCCCGAAAAAGGAGAGGAGCCGACTTCGGCGGAAGTCATGACACAAATTGTTGTAAAGAAACCCGTACTAAAGGACACCAATAAGGAGAGATTTGCTTGCGCCAAGAAACACGAGCAATAGACATTAGACCGGTGGAAATCTGTCCTTTGGTCTGATGAGTCCAAATTAGAGATTTTTGGTTCCAACCTCTGTGTCTTTGTGAGATGCAGAGTAGGTGAATGGATTATCTCCGTGTGTAGTTCCCACCATGAAGCATGGATGAGAAGGTGTGATGGTGTGGGAGTGCTTTGTTGGTGACACTGTCTGTGAATTATTTAGATTTCAAGGCACACAACCACCATGACTACCACAGCATTCTGCATCGATACGCCATCCCATGTGGTTTGCGCTTAGTGGGACTATAATTTGTTTTTCAACAGGACAATGACCAACACACCTCCAGGCTGTGTAATGGCTATTTGATCAAGAAGGAGAGTGATGGAGTGCTGCATCAGATGACCTGGCCTTCACAATCACCCGACCTCAACCCAATTGAGATGGTTTGGGATGAGTTGGACAGCAGAGTGAAGGAAAAGCAGCCAAACAAGTGCTCAGCATATGTGGGAACTCCTTCAAGACTGTTAGAAAAGCATTCCAGGTGAAACTGATTGAGAGAATGCCAAGAGTGTGCAAAGCTGTCATCAAGGCAAAGGGTGGCTACTTTGAAGAATCTAAAATCTATTTTGATTTGCTTTACATTTTTTGGTTACTACATGATTTCATATGTGTTATTTCATAGTTTTGATCTCTTCACTATTATTATACAATGTAGAAAATAGTAAAAATTAAGAAAAATCCTTGAATGAGTAGGTGTGTCCAAACTTTTGACTGGTACTGTAGTTTTCATCATGAGCTCTGAAGTCACTGTGAAAACATCTTCAGCAAAATTGGTTCTAAGATCATGATCTACTGGCATGCTGGCAATGCTATACCAATCACTCCCATTCACAGCTTCATTGCCATGCATGTTTGATATTCCAATACAGTTTACAGATACAAAGCCACTACCATAGTTGATGGCCTATATTGGTAAAGAAAACAATGAATTTAAAGATGCACTCTCATTTTTTTGTATCATTTCATCCAGTAATTTTGAAAGTGGTTGTCATGAGTCAAAACGGGTCCCTGTTGTTGTTTTGTACTACATCATCCAAGTATGTAGTACGTCATCCAATATGTTACGGATTCATTGTGCTTAAGATCCCAGAGTGCATCTTTAATAGATATACAACTCTCCATGTTTAAGCACATAGTGAACAGTGAGCGCTGGGAATCGCAAAGTTGGGACATACTGTGTTTAAGTGTTGAACACATTAAATAACTAAATAACCATTCAGCGCGCTAATGCTCCGGGACAGCTAGGGCCGATGTGGATGGAAATTGCTCCCTTTAATCTAAATGCTTTTTGTTGTTGTTGTATTATCTCTTTGGTTATAACATAATGTTCCTAGGAGGACACTTTGTCCCTGTAGAGATATATTGTGCATTTAAGATATTTTTTTGCTCAATATAGTTGTGTATGGCACCAATTAAGGACATCATTAATTCATGGGAGTGTTGCGCTTGCAGGGGAATGTGATAAATAAAACACATGACAAACAATCAGCATAGAGAATAAAGACAGGGAAAGGGCACAACAACAAAGGAGAAGGGTCAAAAGTCATTCAGCAGTTCTGTTGTGCTACTTTGAAATGACTTTGATGACTAGTTCTACTGTCCTCTGATCCTTCTCCTCCAGACAGTGGGACATTCAAATTGTTTTTGTTGTTGAGTGAGCTGCATGGCTGGATGCTTGAACACAAAACTGCGTCTGTATCCAGCTAGGCAAAGTGTGTCTGTCTGTAGACTGGGGCAAAGGGGAAGTACACTGTGTCCACAAGAGTCTGCTAAATCAAATCTAAGGAAAAATGGTCTGATTTAGACTAGATGGAGGTGGGGGCGTTAAGAATTCTACTGCGCTGACGTTGCTGATATCTGATGAGCTGGGAATGTTGGTGATGATAGTACATATGACATTGACAATGATGGTGATGGTTTTGATTGTTATAGTAACCGTGGAACCGTTTTCTTTAGAATTAGAAGAACCTCATCAGCAAGCTCTTTTGCCTCGCCGCTAATCTTGTCCCCAGGCTATTGCGCACAGCACATATAAAGCAAAGCTAGGATACCAAAGATTCAAAGTTGGCATTAATGGGAGTGACCATAGAATTCTATTGGAGTGACCGACTGAGAAGTATTTGTCATCATTTAATTTGAGCAAATCACACAACTGCGGGGTGTGGGGAGGGTTAGTAGGAAGTTGTTGTGGGAGAACATGATTGGTTGGTAGTTAGATTAAGAAGATTAAGCCAATGCCTATGAGCAGGGAGAACTCTGTATAGGCTAACATTCTGTATAGGCTAACAAAGACCACATTTTTAACTTTTCTCCGCAATTGGTAGTTCCAGTCTTGTCCCATCGCTGCAACTCCCGTACGGACTCTGGAGAGGCAAACGTTGAGAGCCACACGTCCTCCGAAACACAGGCCTGCACAACCCTGCCACTGCTTCTTGACACACAGCTCGCTTAACCCGGAAGCCAGCTGCACCAATGTGTCGGAGGAAACTCTGTACAGCTGTTGACAGAAGTCAGCGTGCAAATGCCCGGCCCACCACAAGAAGTCGCTAGAGTGTGAAGGGACAAGGACATCGCCGCCGGCCAAACCCTCCCCTAAACCAGAAGACGCAGGGCCAATTGTGCGCCGCCTCATGGGTCCCCCGGTCGCGGACGGCTGCAACACAGCCTGGGATTGAACCCGGGTCTGTAGTGATGCCTCTAGCACTGCGATGAAAAGATCAAGTTTAACGTGTTGGTCCACCAGACTCTTTACGCATTTGGGCAGACACTACCGTCTGGGAACGAGATTATCTCACTGCTTCCTTCTTTCTGTTGTGACATCTAACCTTTTCGTCACAATAACTGGCTGCAGACCTAACATGGATCCTTTGTAGTTTCACCTCGGAAGTCATTTTGACAATTATATCTAAAGTGTGTGTGTGTTTGTGTGTGTGTGTGTGTGTGCGTGCGTGCGCCCGTGCCCTTGTGTGCGAGTGTGCACATGAATATGTGTGTGTATTGAAGTATTCAGTATAAGGGTTGGCTCTACTTTCTTCACATAGTGAAGATATTTTTGCTTGTCACGTTGCAAATCATGTCTGAATATTGTGCAGGGAGTCCAAAAAACCCTTTGTTGTCATTTAAAGACCCTTGCTCCCTTCGGTCTCAACGTAGACCTTGATCTGAAGCCATTCCTGTGATCATTGTGTATTTGCTATCCATTGTAAATGTGTGTTGGCTTATGTAACCAAATTGTATTTATGGTCGTATTTTTTTATATGTTGTATTTATATCTGTATATCAACCAATGAAATCAAGCCACACCCGGGCCATGTTTACAGACACCTGTGTGTGTCCTTTCAAAGTATATAAATGAGTGACCCGCAGTGTTTGTCATTATACCCTGATGAAGACAACTTGTCTGTGGAAACGTTATTGCATCTGAGCTCCTAGAGAGTGAGCCTCTCCTTTTTCAAGTCAAACAAAATCAAACCAGTCAAGTTTGAAAACATACAAAACAAGGTATGTGTAATGGAAAAGCACTACTATTGCCTATTCTTCTTGAATGTTTTCCCTTACATCTCCCCATTCACTGGACACAGCTATTTTATCCAGCAAATTCACATTACCAAGTTACAGGAATCTGTGTCCTCCTGCTCAATCTGTTGCTTTATGTTGAGATGAATTTAACTTCTCACTAGTTTGTTTGGGTCTAGAGGTTTAATTTGAGGGAGTAATCGCCCTAATACTTAACACCAGAACGGCTGGGCCTCGATGGACCCCCCTTCATGCTAAAGAGCAGTCATTCTGACTGCTACATTCTAACAGTGTAATTCATATATTTAATATATGCTTTTGCAAAAAATAATCATTTGGTTGTGTTTATTGAAGGGCTTGGGTAAAATTTGAATAAGATTTGAATTGTATTTAAAATAACACAAAAGCATTTTCATTGGTTTTTGTTACTATATAAATAATACAAATAAATAAATGCCAGAATAAAAGTGTTCAATCAATTTTGTGTGGAGTGTCTTTGTTACAACTATGAAACAGAAAGCAGCAAGACACACGGTCAAAAGAACGGTCAAATGAGGAAAACATCAATTATAAGTGCCAAGTGGCCAAGTGGCCTTGATAAATAGTGAAACTCGGCACAAAAGCAATAAAGGCATTATAATGAATGTACAGTTGAGGTCGGAAGTTTACATACACTTAGGTTGGAGTCATTAAAACTTGTTTTTCAACCACTCCACAAATTTCTTGTCAACAAACTATAGTTTTGCCAAGTCGGTTAGGACATCTACTTTGTGCATTTTTCCAACAATTGTTTACAGACATATTATTTCACTTATAATTCACTGTATCACAATTCCAGTGGGTCAGAAGTTCACATACACTAAGTTGACTGTGCCTTTAAACAGCTTGGAAAATTCCAGAAAATTATGTAATGGATTTAGAAGCTTCTGATAGGCTAATTGACATCATTTCAGTCAATTGGAGGTTTACATGTAGGTGTATTTCAAGACCTACCTTCAAACTCAGTGCCTCTTTGCTTGACATCAAGGGAAAATGTAAAGAAATCAGCCAAGACCTCAGAAAAATAATTGTCGACCTCCAGAAGTCTGGTTCATCCTTGGGAGCAATTTCCAAATGCCTGACGGTACCACGTTCATCTGTACAAACAATAGTACGCAAGTATAAACACCATGGGACCACGCAGCCGTCATACCGCTCAGGAAGGAGACGCGTTCTGTCTCCTAGAGATGAATGTACTTTGGTGTGAAAAGTGCAAATCAATCCCAGAATAACAGCAAAGGACCTTGTGAAGATGCTGGAGGACACAGGTACAAAAGTAAAAATGAGTCCTATATCAACATAACCTGAAAGGCCGCTCAGCAAGGAAGAAGGCCACTGCTCCAAAACCGCTATAAAAAAAGCCAGACTACGGTTTGCAACTGCACATGGGTACAAAGATCATACTTTTTGGAGAAATGTCCTCTGGTCTGATAGAACTGTTAAGTCAAAAATAGAACTGTTTGTCCATAATGACCATTATTATGTTTGGACGAAAAAGGGGGAGGCTTGCAAGCCAAAGAACACCATCCCAACCGTGAAGCACGGGGGTGGCAGCATCATGTTGTGGGGGTGCTTTGCTGCAAGGGGGGACAGGTGCACTTCACAAAATAGATTGCATCAAGAGGAAATAAAATTATGTGGATATATTGAAGCAACAATCTCAAGACATCAGTTAAATCTTGGTCGCAAATGTGTCTTCCAAATGGACAATGACCCCAAGCATATTTCCAAAGTTGTGGCAAAATGGCTTAAGGACAACAAAGTCAAGGTATTGTGGGCAGAACTGAAAAAGCGTGTGAGAGCAATGAGGCCTACAAACCTGACTCAGTTACACCAGCTCTGTCAGGAGGAATGGGCCAAAATTCACCCAACTTATTGTGGGAAGCTTGTGGAAGGCTACCCGAAACGTTTGACCCAAGTTAAACCATTTAAAGGCAATGCTACCAAATACTAATTGAGTGTATGATAACTTCTGACCCACTGGGAATGTGATGAAAGAAAAAAAAGCTGAAATAAATAATTCTCTCTACTATTATTCTGACATTTCACATTCTTAAAATAAAGTGGTGATCCTAACTGACCTAAGACAGTGAATTTTTACTACGATTAAATTTCAGGAATTATGAAAAACTGAGTTTAAATGTATTTGGCCAAGGTGTATGTAAACGTCCGACTAGATATGTAGATATGACAGCAGTCATAAATAGTCAATTATTGTCAGCTTGTGTAGCACTTCACTCAATGGCATTATATTAATTTAATTGAGCCCTTATCCCTTCTCCTGACAGTTAACACAATTTGTGTAACTTTCACATGCTTGACACACTCTTTTTTTGTATTTAATTTAATTTAAGTAGGCAAGTAAGCTGAGAACAAATTATTATTTACAATGACGGCATATGAATAGTGGGTTAACTGCCTTGTTCAGGGGCAGAACGACAGATTTTTACCTTGTCAGCTCGGGGATGCAATCTAGCAACCTTTCGATTAGCGGTCAACGGTATAACCACTAGGCTACCTGCCACCCCAAAGGTTTCCTGACAGCGGTGGGATTTTGACATACCTTTGTTTGGTTGTAGTGGGTAAAAGACTCCGGTTTTCTCTTTATTGTGTCTGTTGTCTTGTCATTCTTCTGCACTGTTGTTCCACAACGGCTGTGCAGATGTGTTAAACTTGTTCAAGAAACTTGTTCACCAATGACCAAGATGGCGTAGCAGTAGGACGTGTTGTCGTGTCGTGTTCCTTGTATATATCGTTTGTTTTCGTTTTTTTCTTCGCATATCTTTAAAACATTTTGCTGAATCTCAACTTCTTCTAAATACTCTCCTGCAACCCGCCTCACCCAACGTAGCTATTTTTCCTAAAGTATTTATATTTACTTCGGATCTGGAACCCCTCAACTGAAGCTAGCCAACTAACTACCAGCTTCAGCAAAACATTGCTAGCGGTCCTCAGCTAACCGGTCATCAGCTAACCTTTAGCTCGGAAAGCTCTCGCCAGTTCGAACAACGCGACTCTAACCAGAGCATAACGGACTTATTTATTTTTTTTATTTTTATTTTTCATCCCCGAATACCACCGCAAACGTAACATTTTGAGCTCCTGGGCTACAATATCCGGACCCACGACCGGTCCATCGATGTCACCGCATGAAGAGGAATAAACAGACTCCCCCCATCGCGACGTCCCCAAAGGCTAACTCTCTAGCCCTTGCTATCTCTTTGCTTGCAAATTCGGCCTGCTAACTGCTAGCTTGTTTAGCCCGGTCCGCTAACTGCTACCGTGTTTAGCACCGGTCTACTAACTGTTAGCTTGTTAGCACAGGCCTGCTAACCTTCTGAATCGCCGCGTCCCAAACACTCACTGAACCCATATTTACTTTCTATCCCTTTTCGATTTTTAATTTGTTTATACCTTCCGGTAACCTGCCTCACCCAATGTGATACGGAACCGCTATTATTTTTAGAACACACTCAAGAACCTCCAGAAGCTAACCAGCTAACTGGCTACAAGCTATTTAGTCATTGTTAGTTTTCTAACCTGGATAACACTCGCCAGTCCAGCTTCCCTGCCCCATCCACCGCTGCCCCCTGGACACTGATCACTTGGCTACATAGCTGATGCATGCTGGACTGTCCATTAATCACGGTAATCCATTCTGCTTGTTTATGTTTTATCTGTCGGCCCCAGCCGCACTCAGGCTCTGTGTGTAGTTAATCCGACCCTCTCTGCCTAGTCAATCGCCATTCTACCTGCTGTTGTTGTCTCACCTACTGTTTTAGCTAGCTCTCCCAATTCAACACCTGTGATTACTGTATGCCTCGCTGTATGTCTCTCTCAAATGTCAATATGCCTTGTATACTGTTGTGCAGGTTACTTATCATTGTTTTAGTTTACAATGGAGCCCCTAGTTCCACTCTTTATACCCCTGATACCTCCTTTGTCCCACCCCCCACACATGCCTCACCCATTACAACCAGCATGTCCAGAGATACAACCTCTCTCATCATCACCCAGTGCCTGGGCTTACCTCCGCTGTACCCGCACCCCACCATACCCCTGTTTGCGCATTATGCCCTGAATATATTCTACCATGCCCAGAAACCTGCTCCTCTTATTCTCTGTCCCCAACGCCCTAGGCGACCAGTTTTGATAGCCTTCAGCCGCACCCTCATACTACTCCTTCTCTGTTCCGCGGGTGATGTGGAGGTAAACCCAGGCCCTGCATGTCCCCAGGCACCCTCATTTGTCGATCTGTGATCGAAAAAGCCTTGGTTTCATGCATGTCAACATCAGAAGCCTCCTCCCTAAGTTTGTCTTACTCACTGCTCTAGCACACTCTGCTAACCCTGATGTCCTTGCCGTGTCTGAATCCTGGCTCAGGAAGGCCACCAAAAATTCTGAGATTTCCATACCCAACTATAACATCTTCCGTCAAGATAGAACTGCCAAAGGGGGAGGAGTTGCAGTCTACTGCAGAGATAGCCTGCAAAGTAATGTCATACTTTCCAGGTCCATACCCAAACAGTTTGAACTACTAATTTTGAAAATTACTCTCTCCAGAAATAAGTCTCTCACTGCTGCCGCCTGCTACCGACCCCCCTCAGCTCCCAGCTGTGCCCTGGACACCATTTGTGAATTGATCGCCCCCCATCTAGCTTCAGAGTTTGTTCTGTTAGGTGACCTAAACTGGGATATGCTTAACACCCCGGCAGTCCTACAATCTAAGCTAGATGCCCTCAATCTCACTCAAATCATCAAGGAACCCACCAGGTACAACCCTAACTCTGTAAACAAGGGCACCCTCATAGACGTCATCCTGACCAACTGGCCCTCCAAATACACCTCCGCTGTCTTCAACCAGGATCTCAGCGATCACTGCCTCATTGCCTGTATCCGCTACAGAGCCGCAGTCAAACGACCACCCCTCATCACTGTCAAACGCTCCCTAAAACACTTCTGTGAGCAGGCCTTTCTAATCGACCTGGCCCGGGTATCCTGGAAGGACATTGACCTCATCCCGTCAGTTGAGGATGCCTGGTCTTTCTTTAAAAGTAACTTCCTCACCATTTTAGATAAGCATGCTCCGTTCAAAAAATGCAGAACTAAGAACAGATATAGCCCCTGGTTCACTCCAGACCTGACTGCCCTCGACCAGCACAAAAACATCCTGTGGCGGACTGCACTAACATCGAATAGTCCCCGCGATATGCAACTGTTCAGGGAAGTCAGGAACCAATACACACAGTCAGTCAGGAAAGCTAAAGCCAACTTCTTCAGGCAGAAGTTTGCATCCTGTAGCTCCAACTCCAAAAAGTTTTGGGACACTGTGAAGTCCATGGTGAACAAGAGCACCTCCTCCCAGCTGCCCACTGCACTGAGGCTAGGTAACACGGTCACCACCGATAAATCCATGATTATCGAAAACTTCAACAAGCATTTCTCAACGGCTGGCCATGCCTTCCGCCTGGCTACTCCAACCTCGGCCAACCGCTCCCCCCCCCCCCCCCCCCGCAGCTACTCGCCCAAGCCTCTCCAGGTTCTCCTTTACCCAAATCCAGATAGCAGATGTTCTGAAAGAGCTGCAAAACCTGGACCCGTACAAATCAGCTGGGCTTGACAATCTGGACCCTCTATTCCTGAAACTATCCGCCGCCATTGTCGCAACCCCTATTACCAGCCTGTTCAACCTCTCTTTCATATCGTCTGAGATCCCCAAGGATTGGAAAGCTGCCGCAGTCATCCCCCTCTTCAAAGGGGGCGACACCCTGGACCCAAACTGTTACAGACCTATATCCATCCTGCCCTGCCTATCTAAGGTCTTCGAAAGCCAAGTCAACAAACAGGTCACTGACCATCTCAAATCCCACCGTACCTTCTCCGCTGTGCAATCTGGTTTCCGAGCCGGTCACGGGTGTACCTCAGCCACGCTCAAGGTACTAAACGATATCATAACCGCCATCGATAAAAGACAGTACTGTGCAGCCGTCTTCATAGACCTTGCCAAGGCTTTCGACTCTGTCAATCACCGTATTCTTATCGGCAGACTCAGTAGCCTCGGTTTTTCGGATGACTGCCTTGCCTGGTTCACCAATTACTTTGCAGACAGAGTTCAGTGTGTCAAATCGGAGGGCATGCTGTCCGGTCCTCTGGCAGTCTCTATGGGGGTGCCACAGGGTTCAATTCTCGGGCCGACTCTTTTCTCTGTATATATCAATGATGTTTCTCATGCTGCGGGCGATTCCCTGATCCACCTCTACGCAGACGACACCATTCTATATACTTCCGGCCCGTCCTTGGACACTGTGCTATCTAACCTCCAAACGAGCTTCAATGCCATACAGCACTCCTTCCGTGGCCTCCAACTGCTCTTAAACGCTAGTAAAACCAAATGCATGCTGTTCAACCGTTCGCTGCCTGCACCCGCACGCCTGACCAGCATCACCACCCTGGATGGTTCCGACCTTGAATATGTGGACATCTATAAGTACCTAGGTGTCTGGCTAGACTCTAAACTCTCCTTCCAGACCCATATCAAACATCTCCAATCGAAAATCAAATCAAGAGTCGGCTTTCTATTCCGCAACAAAGCCTCCTTCACTCACGCCGCCAAACTTACCCTAGTAAAACTGACTATCCTACCGATCCTCGACTTCGGCGATGTCATCTACAAAATTGCTTCCAACACTCTACTCAGCAAACTGGATGCAGTTTATCACAGTGCCATCCGTTTTGTCACTAAAGCACCTTATACCACCCACCACTGCAGCTTGTATGCTCTAGTCGGCTGGCCCTCGCTACATATTCGTCGGCAGACCCACTTGCTCCAGGTCATCTACAAGTCCATGCTAGGTAAAGCTCCGCCTTATCTCAGTTCACTGGTTACGATGGCAACACCCATCCGTAGCACGCGCTCCAGCAGGTGTATCTCACTGATCATCCCTAAAGCCAACACCTCATTTGGCCGCCTTTCGTTCCAGTTCTCTGCTGCCTGTGACTGGAACGAATTGCAAAAATCACTGAAGTTGGAGACTTTTATCTCCCTCACCAACTTCAAACATCTGCTATCTGAGCAGCTAACCGATCGCTGCAGCTGTACATAGTCTATTGGTAAATAGCCCACCCATTTTCACCTACCTCATCCCCATACTGTTTTTATTTTTTTTTTTTTCTGCTCTTTTGCACACCAATATCTCTACCTGTACATAACCATCTGATCATTTATCACTCCAGTGTTAATCTGCATAATTGTAATTATTCGCCTACCTTCTCATGCCTTTTGCGCACAATGTATATATAGACTCCCCTTTTTTCTACTGTGTTATTGACTTGTTAATTGTTTACTCCATGTGTAACTCTGTGTTGTCTGTTCACACTGCTATGCCTTATCTTGGCCAGGTCGCAGTTGCAAATGAGAACTTGTTCTCAACTAGCCTACCTGGTTAAATAAAGGTGAAATAAAATTTTAAAAAATGACAGTGAAGGGAAGAAATTTTCCATGGTGACATTGTTCCCCTTGCCAACATAAGGTTCCACAAGCCTCATCACCACATTCTCCGACACTGGCGCCTGCTTCCCAATGCGGATATTTCCCCAGATATTGAAAGCCCTTTAGCATGTTCAATTACTCACTGTGTAGCATTCTCCAAGTAGGCCAGAGTAGACTGATAAGACTACTTTGATCCGGTGGACTAATATAGGGTACATTCCATATTAAGGTTCTAATTAGAATGGATCAATACAATAGAATTGTCGACCCTGTTCTTCACTCACAATTGGTGATTACATAATTATGCATCCCCTTCATCATCAACTCACCCATTCTCCCCCTTTCTCATCATCAAACTTTACTCAATGTATTTCATCTGTTGTTATATGTGTAAAATTAGTTTCGGTATAGTCTAGGTTCAGTTTCGAGGCAATTGTCAGGGTCATTATCAGCTGGGCACTGCATGTTCAACTGTCTTTCAACAGGACATACTGTTTGGAGAAGGAGGGGCAACGGGGGAAAACCATTCAAAAAAATGACATGCCTTCCTAAAACTGGCTATAATAACTCCAGCTCTGTTTGGTGATGTGTTATACAGTGCATTTTCAAAGTATTCAGACCCCTGCCCCTTTTTCCAAATGTTGTTACATTGCAGCCTTATTCTAAAAAATATATATTTTTAAATGTTCCTAATCAATCTACACACAATACCCCATAACGTCAAAGTGAAAACATTATATACATATGTTTTTTTTAACTGTATTAATAATGAAACACAGAAATACCTTATTCACATAAGTATTCAGACCTTTTGCTATGAGACTCAAAATTGATCCCAGGTGCATCCTGTTTCCATTGATCATCCTTCAGATGTTTCTATAACTGGTAAATTCAATTGATTGGACATGATTTCGAAAGGTACACACCTGTCTACGTATATAAGGTCCCACAGTTGACATTGCGTGTCAGAGGACAAACCAAGCCATGAGGTCAAAGGAATCGTCCGTAGAGCTCCGAAACAGGATTGTGTCGAGGCACAGATCTGGGAAAGGGTACCAAAACATTTCTGCCACATTGAAGTTCCCCAAGAACACAGTGGTCTCCATCATTCTTAAATGGATGAAGTTTGGAACCCGCCAAGACTCTTCCAAGAGCTGGCATCCTGGCCAAACTGAGCAATTTCAAGAGAAGGGCCTTGGTTAGGGAAGTGACCAAAAACCCAATGGTCACTCTGGCAGAGCTCCAGAGGTCCTCTGTGGAGATAGGAGAACCTTCCAGAAGGATAACCATCTCTGCAGCACTCCACCAATCAGGCCTTTATGGTAAAGTGGCTGGACGGAAGACACTCCTCAGTAAAAGGCATTTGACAGCCCCTTTGGAGTTTGCCAAAAGGCACCTAAAGGACTCTCACACCATGAGAAACAAGATTCTCTGGTCTGATGAAACCAAGATTGAACTCTTTGGCATGAATGCCAAGCGTCATGTCTGGAGGAAACCTGGCACCATCCCTAATGTGAAGCATGGTGGTGGCAGCATCATGCTGTGGGGATGTTTCTTCAACGGCAGGACTGGTAGACTAGTCAGGATTGAGTCAAAGATGAATGGAGCAAAGTACAGAGATATCCTTGATACAATCCTGCTCCAGAGCACTCAGGACATCAGACTGGGGCGAAGGTTCACCTTCTAACAAGATATCGACCCTAAGCACAAAGCCAAGTCAACACAGGAGTAGCTTTTGGAAAAGTCTCTGAATGTCCTCGAGTAGCCCAGCCAGAGCTCGGACTTGAACCCGATCTAACAATTCTGGAGAGACCAGAAACTAGCTGTGCAGCGATGCTCCCCATCCAACCTGACAGAGCTTGAGAGGATCTGCAGAGAAGAATGGGAGAAACTCCCCAAATACAGGTGTGCCAAGCTTGTAGCGTCATACCCAAGAAGACTTTAGGTTGTAATCCCTGCCAAAGGTGCATCAACAAAGTACTGAGTAAAGAGTCTGAATACTTATGTAAATGTGATATTTCAGTTTTTCAGTTCTTCAAAAGTAAAATATAAATGCTTTTTGCTTTGTCATTATGGGGTATTGTGATTAGATTGATGAGGGAAAACAAATGTTTTAATCAATTTTGGAATAAGGCTGTAACGTAACAATATGTGGAAAAAGGTGTCTGAATACTTTCCGGAATGCACAGTATAAACTTATTTAGGAAAAGTCATGAGCAGAGGGGGGCAGGACTTAAAAAATGTGTAATACAATTGTATAAAATTGTGAGGAGTAAAAATGACTGCTTTAGTGGTTCTAGTTTTAAAGACCCCATGCAGTCTTTTGAATTTTATTTTTTAAATCATCACTGTGTTTATTTCATGAAAATAACTCTATATATTTTATTAATGTATTTCTCTGAGCCTCCTTTTGCCATTGAAATGCTCCGTCTGCTCGTGTGGGCGTATCGATACACATTTACATATATTAAAATATATTTACATACATAGCCCTGATTGGCAGATAGGATTGTCTCGATTCTAGAGCCTACCTCACATACCCCTTCAAAGTATGAGGGTAAATATGCAAATAAAAGATGACTGGTCATTGGTCAGAACAATCCGATTGTGATGGCATGTAGGCCAAAATCTCCAACCTGAGCAGGCTGAATTTCCAGGCATTTAAAAAAAAAACGCTCTTACACAAAAAGTGCATTATCATAATTTTCACAATTTCAGTGTTATTTTGTCCTCAGTGTGGATATATATATATATATATTTTTTTAACACTAGAACTACCAGAGGCCAACGGTCAAATATGTTGGATTTTGTAAATATTTTTTTTTGTATTTTACATGGCTCATTTGTCAGAATTTTGAAATCACAATATTTAGAGCCTTTTACCTGTAACGATTTTCTGTATGAGAAGGAGAGTCGGACCAAAATGCAGCGTGTAGATTGCGATCCATGTTTTAATAAACAAACGTAAAACACAAATCAATACAAACACTACAAAATAAAGAACGTAACGAAAACCTAAACAGCCCTATCTGGTTAAAACACATAGACAGGAACAATCACCCACAAACACACAGTGAAACCCAGGCTACCTAAATATGGTTCCCAATCAGAGACAATGACGAACACCTGCCTCTGATTGAGAACCATATCAGGCCGAACATAGAACTGGACAAACTAGACATGTAAGATAGAATGCCCACTCAGATCAAACCCTGACCAACCAAAACATAGAAATATACAAAGTAAACTATGGTCAGGGTGTGACACTACCCCCCCCCCCCCAAGGTGCGGACTCCGGCCGCAAAACCTGAACCTATAGGGGAGGGTCTGGGTGGGCATCTGTCCCCGGTGGCGGCTCTGGCGCTGGACGTGGACCCCACTCCATAATCGTTTTAGTCCACCTCCTTAGCGTCCCTAGATAGGTTACCCTCCTTAATGACCGCTCGGGACAGAGGTAGCTCGGGACTGATGGGTAGCTCAGCACTGAGAGGAAGCTCAGCACTGAGAGGAAGCTCAGCACTGAGAGGAAGCCCAGGCAGATAGTTGGATCTAGCAGATCCTGGCTGACTGGAGAATCTGGAAGAGTCTGGTCGACTGGCAGATCTGGAAGAGTCTGGTCGACTGGCAGAGCTAGAAGAGTCTGGTCGACTGGCAGATCTGGAAGAGTCTGGTCGACTGGCAGATCTGGAAGAGTCTGGTCGACTGGCAGATCTGGAAGAGTCTGGTCGACTGGCAGATCTGGAAGAGTCTGGTCGACTGGCAGATCTGGAAGAGTCTGGTCGACTGGCAGATCTAGAAGAGTCTGGTTGACTGGCAGCTCTTGCTGCTCCATGCTGACTGGCTGCCCCATGCTGACTGGCAGCTCTGGCTGCTCCATGCTGACTGGCTGCTCTGGCTGCTCCATGCTGACTGGCTGCTCTGGCTGCTCCATGCTGACTGGCTGCTCTGGCTGCTCCATGCTGACTGGCGGCCCTGGCTGCTCCATGCTGACAGGCGGCCCTGGCTGCTCCATGCTGACTGGCGGCTCTGGCTGCTCCATGCTAACTGGCAGCTCCTTGCAGACTGGCAGCTCTGGCGGCTCCTTGCAAACTGGCAGCTTTGGCGGCATCCTGCAGACTGGCAGCTCTGGCGGCTCCTTGCAGACTGGCAGCTCCCTGCAGACTGGCAGCTCTATGCAGACTGGCAGCTCTATGCAGACTGGCAGCTCAATGCAGACTGGCAGCTCAATGCAGACTGGCAGCTCCTTGCAGACTGGCAGCTCCTTGCAGACTGGCAGCTCCTTGCAAACTGGCAGTTCTGAACAGGCGGGAGACTCCGGCAGCGCTGTAGAGAAGGAAGGCTCTAACAGCGCTAAACAGGCGGGAGACTCCGACAGCGCTGAAGAGGAGGAAGGCTCTGGCAGCGCTGGACAGGCGAGGCGCACTGTAGGCCTGATGCGTGGTGCTGGCACTGGTGGTACTGGGCCGAGGACACGCACAGGAAGCCTGGTTCGGGGAGCTGCTACCGGAGGGCTGGGGTGTGGAGGTGGTACTGGAAAAACCGGACCGTGCAGGCGCACTGGAGCTCTTGAGCACCGAGCCTGCCCAACCTTACCTGGTTGAATGCTCACGGTCGCCCTGCCAGTGCGGCGAGGTGGAATAGCCCGCACTGGGCTATGCAGGCGAACCGGAGACACCGAGCGCAAGGCTGGTGCCATGTAAGCCGGCCCAAGGAGACGCACTGGGGACCAGCTGCGTAGAGCCGGCTTCATGGCATTAGGCTCGACGCTCAATCTAGCCCGGCCGACACGGGCTTCCTTGCCAGCCTTGTTCCCTCATATCGCCGGCTCCTTTCTCCGGCTGCCTCTGCTCTCCTAAGTGCCTCCACCTGTTCCCATGGGAGGCGATCTCTTCCAGCTAGTATCTCCTCCCAAGTGTAACAGCCCTTGCCATCCAAAACGTCCTCCCATGTCCATTCCTCTTTACGCTGCTGTTGCTGCCTGTTGACACGCTGCTTGGTCCGTTGGTGGTGGGTGATTCTGTAACGATTTTCTGTATGAGAAGGAGAGTCGGACCAAAATGCAGCGTGTAGATTGCGATCCATGTTTTAATAAACAAACGTAAAACACGAATCAATACAAACACTACAAAATAAAGAACGTAACGAAAACCTAAACAGCCCTATCTGGTTAAAACACATAGACAGGAACAATCACCCACAAACACACAGTGAAACCCAGGCTACCTAAATATGGTTCCCAATCAGAGACAATGACGAACACCTGCCTCTGATTGAGAACCATATCAGGCCGAACATAGAACTGGACAAACTAGACATGTAACATAGAATGCCCACTCAGATCACACCCTGACCAACCAAAACATAGAAATATACAAAGTAAACTATGGTCCTGTTTTTTTTTCTCACTCCTAACTTATCCCGCCAAGACAATGCGCAGTAGGACGTTGGTACCCAGCCAGGCGCTAATGTGTCTCTCTCTCCTCACTGAATGAATGACAAATGGATGAATGGGCAATAATTGTGCACCTTCACAACTGAAATTTAAATGAAGCCTAGTGGAATGATAAGGAGGGTGAAGTGGGTGATTTCTATATAGTACCAGAAAGAGCATATTCTGCTGTTTCTATGACACTTACCTTTGTCAAATAACTCTCAAAATTCAAGAGCTGCAGCTCTACTTCCAAATTTCACTTTTTCCAAGAATATCCAAACTGTCCATGCATTCAGCACATGACCACTTGCACGGCAGCATTGCTCCAGTTACTAAGCAAAAACTGTTAACAAAAGAAACTTAAAATTAAAATATGCTACTTTGTCGTGAATGGATGAATGGGCGATCGAAGCCAGATAGAAACTGATAATGGTGTATGTGACTTCAATGAACTGAATGATGAGAATGGTAAAGAGGGTGATCTGAATGATGAGGGTGAAGAAGACGATTGAATTTAGAACAATAGTGTAATAATGATGAAGAATTGTGGGCGTTATGGGCGGTCTAATTATATTATTATGAAAGGCTAGAAATAGTAGTCTATATAATCTCCACTCAGAGATTCAAATCAGACTATAAGTACAACATACAACGTGTATAGGTCAAAATGGCAAGCCAAAACAAACAAATGGATGCACTGACAGCACTGAAAATAATGCAGAATTTAGATGAGTAGGAGTCAGATGGAGGATCAGATATTGAGCTTGAAATCTACATTGCTGATGAAGAGTCTTCATCTGATTCTGATGTTGACTTCGAGCCTCTGCCTCCGATGCCTGAGCCTCACCGCAGGAAAAACCAGAACAGAGCCAAATGAGACCTGCTCTCCCTCTTCCCCAAGCACCACAGCTCCCACTCGGGAAAAAGAAGACACAATTTTAAGTCGGCAGGTGCAAACGAAACAAGGCCCATGAAGACAGTGTGCAGTGCAACCGATTTGTTTGTAGGGCTTGGTCACACAAAGCCCAGAAGCTGTCTGCTGACTGCAGACCCAAAACATAAAGAGAAGACGAGATTAATTCATGCCTATGGCACGGGTATAAGGGCACAATACAGTGTCTGATACAATCAACACATGACTGTTTTTATATATTGTCATAAATCTATTTCTTCAAATATTTCTTTATGCAATTCATCCTTCACAATTGTTCATTCACTTGTGCTTTTTTTTTTTAGGAATGCAGCAAATACTTTCCCCTGCGCTCCTGGCTTAATTATTTTCTTTTTAGTTTCTACTTTGTCAAAATAAGCTCGAACTAGACTTTTAATTACTTTCACTCTTTTACTAATCAAATCTACAAACTGTAAAGTTTCTATTGTAAGGGAAACGCAAATAGGCTATAGGCCTACATTTTTCTAGGACTTTTTAGAATCATACAAATATATTCTTGACTCTAAACAAATAACTTTTTATGTATTTACATATTTCCAGAAATATTTCTTCATGCAATTAATCCTTTACAATAGTTTATGAATTACACTGAACAAAAAAACAAACGCAACATGCAACTATTTCAAAGATTTGACTGAGTTTACAGTTCATATAAGGAAATCAGTCAACATAAATTAATTAATTAGGCCCTAATTTATGGATTTCACATGACTGGGCAGGGGCGCAGCCATGGGTGGGCCTTGGAGGGCATAGGCTCACCTACTTGGGAGCCAGGCTCAGCCAATCCGATTTTTCCCCCACAAAAGGGCTTTATTACAGACAGAAATACTCCTCAGCACCCCCTCCCCACCTCAGACGATCACTCAGGTGAAGAAGCCGGATTACACATGGTCTGCGGTTGTGAGGCCAGTTGGACGTACTGACACATTTTCTAAAATAACGTTGGAGGCAATTTATGGTTGAGAAATTAACTTTCAATTTTCTGGCAACAGCACTGGTGGACATTCATGCAGTCAGCATGCAAATTGCCCACTCCCTCAAAACTTGAGACATCTGTGGCATTGTGTTGTGTGACAAAATATGACATTTTAAAGTGGCCTTTTATTGTCCCCAGCACAAGGTGAAATAAGGTTTTTGTGTGTATGGAACATTTCTGGGACCTTTCATTTCACCTCATGAAACATGGGACCAACACTTTACATGTTGCGTTTATATTTCTGTTTACTATATTTATCAAGTGTTGGTGCTTATGTTTGAGCACCTTGCGGGTTGATATGCATCCGATGCATATGCTAAAAGGGACGCCCGACAATGTTCTAGTGGTAAAGGAAAATCACGTTTTTAACTGCACTGCGCCTTTATTGTATTCCTATCATGGATCTACCATACATCAAAAGAAGCTTCGATGGCGGAAGCTTTGTGTATAAAATAGCTGTCAACTGTCTCTGTGTTTATACTTTTCATAAGCGACCATGACCAATTCCTATACAGCGTATCAATCGTGCATTTACGATGCCGCTGCAGGCAATTTCAGTCAGTCGACGGCTGGCAGATGGCCTATGAATCAAGCTAAGAGGCAGATTTATCCTCCATTGGTTGACATCGTTTTATTTTCATATGTGGCCCAAAAGGGTTGTGCAGTCATTCCATTTAATCAAAACTATTTCAGGCTTATGTTTTCCATACTGAAATACCTTACATATGGAATATGTATCTCCCAACCCAAGCCCACTACTACTACATGGAAGTGATTGAAACACTTTTTTATCTCCATAACCAACCTGACATAGTGTGTGCCAGTATGATACATCGTGTGGTGTGTCGTGTCTTTACTATCATTAACTGAAGACTGATAGTTTTTATCAAAGATTCTCTGTAATTAGTTACTACGCGATCAACTGATTAATCACGTAACTAAGTCGGGGCACCAAGGAAAAATATTCAGATTACAAAGTTATAATTTCCTAAAATAACTTTTCAGATATTTTATCTGATCAATTAGTCTTCGAATTGATGAATTATTTACTTTACCTCACGTTAGTCTCATTCCAAACGTCGTAAATTGTTGGTTATCGGCACGAACCCAGTCTTCACTATGAGTCATCCATACATCAATTGTCTTAAATAATTGATTTATTACTAACTAAGTAATTCACAGAAATGCATAAACAAACAAGGTAAATGTAATGATAGGAGAATGTGCCCTAGTGGGCTAAACCGGCATGGCGGCTTGTTAGACAAAAGGGGAAGTGGGGGTCGACTAAGAAGTCACTACAGAGTGATAATTATAACAATTGAAATGCCAATCCTTTGCACATGAACGCTCACTCATTCGGGAACAATTGCAATCAATATAAATATTTACGTTCAGTGTGTCGTCTTGATCGCTGGTGAAAAGTTAATTTATTTTGTAGAATTGTCTGTATCTCTCCCTCTCTATCTCGGTTGTGGTTAGAGGGGATTGTTCAGAGTGACATTCGTTATAGAATAGATGTTTCGGCGGTTGTCGTTCTTCGCGTTCAATGATGCCGAATTCCTAGCTGCAGACTGGTAATCAATATCAAAGACTTGTTCTTATTCTGTCGGTATTGATAGTCTAAGAGTTTAACCACGTGGTATGGTTAAAAGATTCAGCAATGGTCTACAACCTTTGTCTCCCCTAATGGAGAAAAACATGGTCTGCAACATTTAGCCATCTCGTAATTGAGGTAAGCTCAGTCTGCTGATAATTTCTCAAAGTTGGGTTTTATTTGGAATGGCAGAAGAGGGCTGTCCCAGGAGGCCTGACCCTAACTGGGCTCAGGGGCGGTCCTCTGATTTAGTTCAAATCAAAAGGGAATTGTATTTTTCTTCATTAAACAGTCCAAAATCATATTACACAATTATACAAACAGTATCATACTCACTCATTCATATTATACAACAATTAGATGTAAACCTCATATCTGAGGCTATTATATAAACAGCGTTATGGTAATGTGGCCACACCGTCTCCCATGAGCTTTCCCAAGTTGTGACAAACGGACCAGTTCGTAGCTGGATTCTTCACCGATCTTTTATACTTTCTCCGGAACATGAAATTTGTTCGTACCTCAAGTTCTGTGAGGTGGAAGGATTTCCTTTGTCCTCTATGAAAATTGACTCTCTCTCTCTCTACTATGTGGCCATGTGGCAGGGTCTTCTCAGGAATTTACGACCTCTGACCACAGCAGCCTAGTTGAAGGAGGCAAGGGGGAGGCAGGGAGAGGGGAATGGGGTTGCTATACCCAAAGAGGCCAACGTCATGACAGGTGAGAGGGTCACGGGAGCATGAAATTGAACAGTGTTACCCTGCACTGTACTGAGAGGGAAAAAAGGGGGAGAGAGTTGGGAGAGAGAGAATGACAGGAGAGCGAGAGAGAGAGGTGAAAGACTGTCCCCCTGAGTTTCCTGTCAGTTTCTATGCAGTCGCGCCGCTAGGATTATTCTAGATCCAGTAGTGTGTGTGTGTGTGTGTGTACACATCAACTGCTGAGACACTGATACTTTGACCTCCGTTGAGAGCACAGCATACATTCCAACACCGACAAAGCGGCTGAGTTCTCACTTTTTTAAAAATGTATACGGTCTGCAACCTCCAAAGTCCAACAGAGAGAACTGTCTGTACACCACCATCAATAAACTAAAGCCCTTTTTCAGCACTTCCCCTTCCTTCCATCAATGGAAATTGATCTAAAAATGTATAACTAGCCACTTTAAACAATGCCACTTAATATAATGTTTACATACCCTACATTACTCATCTCATATGTATATACTGTACTCTATATCATCTACTGCATCTTGTCATCTTTATGTAATGCATGTATCACTAGCCAATTTAAACTATGCCACTTTATGTTGATATACCCTACATTACTCATCTCATATGTACTGTATATACTGTACTCTATACCATCTACTGCATCTTGCCTATGCCGTTCTGTACCATCACTCATTCATATATCTTTATGTACATATTCTTTATCCCTTTACACTTGTGAGTATAAGGTACTAGTTGTGGAATTGTTAGGTTAGATTACTCGTTGGTTATTACTGCATTGTCGGAAGCATTTCGCTACACTCGCATTAACATCTGCTAACCATGTGTATGTGACAAATAACATTTGATTTGATTTAAAGTGCAGTCAGCCACAGTCTTTTCTCAACTTTGCCACATACTTCCAAACACTGGATCATCCATAAAGATGAATATACAACACATAGCAACAGTAACCAAAGTGTAACCTACATCACATATTTGACACACGGGAAGTTGTTGGCACTTTAATTGGGGAGAACGGGCTCGTGACTGGAACGGATTTAGTGGAATGGTATCAAATACATCAAACACATGGTTTCCAGGTGTTTGATGCCATTCCATTTGCTCCTTTCTCTCCTCCGCAGCCACCTGTGATTTGACAGTCTATACAATCAATCGCTAGAAGGTGAAACAATATAATAAAACAGATATTTGTCTATGGCTGACTTAAACTACATTAATAAACTCAAATCAAATCAAATTTTTAACCAACAGTGCAGTTTCAAAAAACATGGAAAAGAATGGGAGATAAAAGTAACAAATAATCAAAGAGCAGCAGTAAAAAATAACAATATTTACAGGGGTGCCGGTACAGAGTCAATGTGCGGGGGCACTGGTTAGTTGAGGTAGTATGTACATGTAGGTAGAGTTAATTAAAGTTTAAAGTGACTATGCATACATGACAACAGAGAGTGGCAGTGATGTGGAGAGCGGGGGGGGGGGGGGGGGGGGGGGGGGCAATGCGAGTAGTCTGGGTAGCCATTTGACTAGATGTTCGGGAGTCTAATGGCTTTGGGGGAGAAGCTGTTTAGAAGCCTCTTGGACCTAGACTTGGCGCTCCGGTACCGCTTGCCGGGTGGTAGCAGAGAGAACAGTCTATGAATAGGCTGGCTATAGTCTTTGACAATTTTTAGGGCCTTCAGCTGACACCGCCTGGTATAGAGGTCCTGGATGGCAGGAAGCTTGGTGATGTACTGGGCCGTTCGCACTACCCTCTGTAGTGCCTTGCGGTCAGACGCCGAGCAGTTTCCATACCAGGCAGTGATGCCTTGAACGCCGATCTGTAGAAACTCCAACTTAGACAAACAGTTCATAATGTAGTCCAGCATACTATAGTAAAATCGCAACATTGTGTAAGAGGTATTAAAAAACTGTGTTGCTCTGTGAAGTGCAAAATGGGGAGGTTTCTGGAGTGCACAAGGGAAAAGGAGAGGAGAGAGGAGCAGAGAGGAGTGTGGGTCACTGAGGTAATTTAGTTCTGATGGTGAAGCGCTATTGCAAAAGAAGCCAAGAGGGAAGAGGGGGCCAATGCATCACACCGAGTCATTGTCCGGAGTTGTCTCTTATGATTGATCACCTCACACGTTGCTTTAATTTAAAGTCAATGGCATCTATAGATACCTGTCAGACTGGAGCGTCCCCTAATGCCTTCCCTACTGCAGAACAACCCTCGCTACCTCAGTTCCTCTCTTTAGAAACCAACCCCAATGCCAAACGGAGATTTAGCAGGGGCCAGGTCAGTAGAGGAACAAATGAAGGAGAAAAGAAAAGAGGGAATCGGTGTAATCTTTCATCTGAGCTGTTTCTTTTTGACAGGTATGACAGAAAGTGTGAGGTGTCCGGAGGTGATTTGTTTCAGAGATGGATTTGGGAACAGGCAACACACGGCATATGCTGAGTGGCGGGGAGAGCTCTAGAGAAACAGAGTACAATTTCACAGAAATAAAAGGCGAATTTCTCTCTTAGGATCCATCATTTTTCACAAATAACTATTCTGCCATTAAATTCTTCCATAATAATGTTCTGTACCATCCATAACTGCAGTGACCTTCCCAAGAGGTTCATACCTTTCCAGGTAATAGCTAAAAGGTGTTAGACTGGCAGACTCAGGGTCATATATTGGTGTCAGACTCAAGTAGCTATATTGGTGTCATAAATGGGATGGCGCTGCTGTAAATACTCCAGTATAAATCAGTATCAGTATCTTCCCATATTACAATGCCCTTTCTATACTTGAACATACACATGTATTTTACAGGAACTTAAATATTGGGAGCAGTAACATTTTGTGATATTGAGACATACAAGTCGAGAAATGACTCAGCGGTCCAAAAAAATGTCTTAGATTTAAAAGTCTACACCTTTTCTTTTATACTTTAGGTATTAGAGCTGGCAGCTGCACTCACAGATAAACGCTTGGGAGACCACACCCTTGAAATGATTCTTATCTCTTGGCAATTCCAATTTATTTTGGTGATGAACACACGGGATCATCTGAATCATCTAAAACAGGACCGAAGGCGTCACAGAATGAATTGGGGACCTTCATCTTTTATTCGTGATAATAAAAGTGAACGTGCCATTTTCAAGCGTTATTATTTCATTGTGTCATTGGGGGGAAATCTGGTGTTTTATTCACGTTCATTCCAAAGGAATGAGAGCTCTTTAAAGATAATGACCGTTATATAAAACGTGCAGATCCCGTCAAATCAAAAATTGGATGAAAATTTGACCTCAAATAAGATGCAATCATATCACAAAAGAGGAAAGTTAAATGAACAATTCATTTGAAATGATATACAAATATCATCATAGGCACGAAATGGGAGAAAACGTTTTGAAAAGCAGAATGTAGGGTACTACCTACCTAACCTTAGAGGCTCAGTTATGAAAAAGTTTAGAAAAGTTTAGAAAATGAAACCCACTAATTTGCTGCCAAAACTACCCCTTAGACCCCCCTTCAACCTCCCTGAAGTCTTTGTAAGTTTTGTAGAAGCTCATTTCAGTTCCCAGCAGGGGAGGGTGTCACCTGTAGCAGACGCTGTGCCAAGCCCCTAGCAGAAAGCCCCCCCCCCCCCCAAACACACACACACACACCTCACCCCCCTCTTCTTCCCATTAGATCTAGAAGCGCAAAGGCGGTCATTTTGACTGCATAATGAATTTAAAATTGAAATATACTATATGACCAAATGTATGTGGACACCTGCTCATCGAGCATCTCATTCCAAAATCATGGGCATTAATATGGAGTTGGTCCCCCCCCTTTGCTGCTATAACAGCCCCCACATTTGGAAGCATAGATTAGTCTAGAATGTCATTCTATGTTGTAGCGTTAAGATTTTCCTTCTCTGGAACTAAGGAGCCTGAATCATGAAAAACAGTCCCAGACCATTATTCCTCCTCCACCAAACTTTACAGTTGGCACTATGCTTTGGGGCAGGTAGCGTTCTCCTGGCATCCGCCAAACCCAGATTTGTCCATCGGACTGCCAGATGGTGAAGCGTGATTCATCCCTTCAGAGAACGCATTTCCACTGCTCAAGAGTCCAATGGCGGCGAGCTTTATTCCACTTCAGCAGACGCTTGGCTGGAGTAGTGATCTTATGCTTGTGTGCAGCTGCTTGGCCATGTAAAACCAATTTCATTACGCTCCTGACAAACACTTATTGTGCTGACATTGTTTACAGAGGCAGTTTGGAACTCTGTGGTGAATGTTGCAACCGAGGACAGATCATTTTTACGCGCTACATGCCTCAGCACTCGGCGGTCCCGTTCTGTGGGCTTGTGTGGCCTACCATTTTGTGGCTGAGCCGTTGTTGCTCCTAGATGTTTACACTTCACGATAACGGCACTTACAGTTGACCGGGCAGCTCTAGCGGGGCAGAAGTTTGACGAACTGACTTGTTTAAAAGGCGGTATCCTATGACGGTGCCACATTGAAAGTCACTGAGCTCTTCAGTAAGGCCATTCTACTGCCAATGTTTGACTATGGAGATTGCAAGGCTGTATGCTTGATTTTATACACCTGTCAACAACAAGTGTGACTGAAATAGCCGAATCCACTAATTTGATGGGTTTTCCACATACTTTTGTATATATGTCTGCAATGTTTTAAGTCATGCCACCCACCTTCCTTGACCTTTCTAAAAAAGTATCTTTTAACACTTACGTTGTTAGAATTTCGATATAAAAAATTGTGTTATAACAGAAATAATGTTATAAGCAGTTTTAGTTTTCTGAAAACTAAGCTGGTCTAGCTAGGTCCATCACCAACAACAATGTTTACATTTCTCTACAATCATTATAGGTAAACAACTTACAATTTCCTGAATAGCCAATTGTGTTGTATGTAGGCAGATCAGTATTTCTCAACCCTAGATGTGTCTACATGTGGATAAGCGAGAGAGGGACAGCACACAGAGAGCTACCACAGCAGAGATCAGGCAGTATACTCCGCGGGGCACAGGGCAGGCCACTGAGGAGCTCTGTGTTTGCACACACACTCAGTCAGCCCCGTGGTCTGATTATCAATGAGCCTCTGTAACCGGAGATAGGCCAGTCACACTGCTACTCTGGTGGACTGTGGTGTCTGTGTGCCTTGGTTTTTGATCCAGCCCAACACTGTTTATGGAGTTATACAGGTAATATCCCATTGATATAAAAATATAAAAAATACTTGGTCACACTTTATTTGGATAATCTGGATAGTTCGTCTGCAGATGCTCTACAGATGGTCATACTATCAACAAACTATCTGTTGATAAGCAGCTGCTGCCAAGGTTACGGTTAAATTTAGGTTCAGAATAAGGGTTAGGGTAAGGGTTAAGGTTAATGTTAGGGTTAGGATAAGGGTTCAAGTTTGGGTTAGGGTTAATAGACAGTTAGTTGAAATGTTACTGATAGTCTGTAGAGCATCTACAGATGGAATATCCAAATCACAGAGATATGTTCTGAGAGGGGTCAATCATTCACCCTGCATGGGTAGAAATCTCCCTTTTCCCCTCCACAAATTGTTAAGTCCATCCATGACCCACCACTTACAAGGCAATAAACTGGTGACACTGAGTAGACTAATGGACAATAAGACAATACACCCAGAGGAAATTGGAGGAGGAACGTGCCTCCATTTTGTCCATTCCACACACAGTAAACTGTGTCTGATTGCAAGCGTGAACATGCATTTGTTCACGTGTTAGTAAGTATGTGCGAGTTCATACAGTGCTGTGTGTGTGTGTGTGTGTGTGTGTGTGTGTGTGTGTGTGTGTGTGTGTGTGTGTGTGTGTGTGTGTGTGTGTGTGTGTGTGTGTGTGTGTGTGTGTGTGTGTATATATATATATATGCATATATATATATATATAATCTTCAGAGCCACCCAGAGTGTTGTGTTTGAACAAAGTCCATTTCCCCCAGTAAGTGAGATACACTTCGTGCGCCGACAGAGATGGCCGCCTCGCTTCGCGTTCTACAAGCATTTCGCTACAATCACATTAACACCGGCTAACCATGTTTATGTGACCAATAAAATTTGATTTGATAAGTTATCATGCCCTGGCCAGCTAACCATACTGTAGTATAACCATAGAGCTCAGAGGGACTAGATCACTGTCTAATCAGAAGAAAAAAAACTCAAAAAGGTCCTTACAACCCAGAGAAGTCAAAGAGGAATCTGAATGTTACCATACATAGGTTGCGTTCAATTCCCATAAACTGATATTCCAACTCCAATTTTGTTAATTTAGTTTTGAAAATTGACATTGAAATGTAAGTTTATATACTGAATTGAAATGATATTGAACCTCATCATACACCATTTTAATCTAAAGAACAGCATACTTTAGCAACAAGATCGACAAGACAAGAAGCAAAACAGAACAGTGAAGTGTTCACAGACTGTCTGTCACGTCCTGACCTTAGTTCCTTTTTTATGCCTCTATTTTAGTTCTGTGTTGTTCTATGTTTTTGTATTTCTGTGTTTGGCCTGGTATGGTTCCCAATCAGAGGCAGCTGTTAATCGTTGTCTCTGATTGAGAACCATACTTAGGCAGCCTGTTTTCCCACTATGGGTGGTGGGTAGTTGTTTTCTGTCTTTATATTAGTTACCAGACGGAACTGTTTCGGTTGTCCTTTGTATTGTAGTGTTCAGTTCAGTTTAATAAAATGACGAACACTTACCACGCTGCATGTTGGTCCAATCCTTCCTACTCCTCCTCAGAAGAGGAGGAAAACCGTTACACGGTCATTCATTCAGCATAGGTGTCTCCAACAATGACGTGATGTCAACACTGACGTATTTGTTTGCAGTGTTGGCTGCTCAAGTGAAAACATACTGTGACATACAACGAAGTGCAGAGCTACCATGGCAACACCTCTCAACTGGCTAAAATGGCCTAATAAGCATGTGGAGTAGAAAACTCTGATGAAAGCTTGAACACCACAGCGGAAATGTGAATTGCGTCAGCAGACAACCGTGAGCGACCTTTACCCTCCTTGGGGGAAAAAATAAAAAGGAAAATGAGGTGACGAGACATTTTAACGTAGTGTGTAGTATTATTCATCTGTTTTGAGATCATGCGAAGTTTACTACCGTTGTGTATTAGCATGTAAAGTTTATTGCCAATATACATGCTGTGCTTGAGATCCGCACCATAATCCTCCCCTACTCTAGATTTACCACCATGCCATCCCATCCCACACACACTCTGGGATCCGCCTCAACTGCGCCATGGACAATAGGCCGCTTCCTAATGATGCTTACACAGAGCAAAAGCGTCATCCCTGAAATACAAAAATGTGAAAATCAGTCATGGATGACGGCTCATGTTTATCAGGGGGATGATGGAGGGATGAGGAGGATGGGAGAGACAGAGGGGAGAAGAGGAGAGGGGGACGAAATGTCAATTACCCAGTCGTTCAGCATTTCCTGCGTGGATAATGTTATTTCACCTTTAGACCTCCAGCCAGTTGACTCCTCTTCATATATTTTAATGAGCATATATATCTGCTCCTTTCACTGTAGTGAGTCCTGGTTAATCACAGTGATGCCCATACAGTGGAATGGATCTTTCGGTGCTACTGTAATACACTGTGAGTGTATCTATCTTTCAGTAACACTAAACTTTGTGAGTATAGCTCTCAGTACACGGTTTGTGTATCTCGATTCTCGACTCTCAGTACTAGCTACTACACTCAGAGGAACTCTCTCTCTCAGTACTACAACACACTGGCTGCGGCCCGATTCGCTCCCATTCTTCCCTTGGATCAAATTGTATTGGTTGATGCACTTGAACTGCACGGTAGAAACATATCGCCAACACTCGAGGTAAACCGGTTGGCTAGTAGCAGATCTAATGGAATGATTTGTGTCGTGAAATTGTAATTGTAAAAAATAGTTGTGAAAAAGCTGTCGTGAATGTTTGACATGTTATGTCATGATTATGACAGTGTTATTCAGTCCTTGTAACCGACGCCAGTTCAAGGTAAAGCTATGCCGACAGATCCTTTAATAAATATACGGCCCAAATGGCACTCTATTCACTCTTTAGTACATTACTTTTAAGAAGGCTCCATCATATTTCCTTAACATGACACACGTATCATACCCATTCCCAGGCCGTCCAGACAAACCAGACAAATTGTCCACTGGCCTTCTGTTCACCTATAAAAAGAGCACAGCAAACAACTGCTCAAAACGAATATACATGTTCCATGAGACATTTTCCATACGCACAAAAAGCTTATTTATCAGCATTTCTCCTTTGCAATGATAATCCATCCACCTGACAGGTGTGGCATATGAAGAAGCTGATTAAACAGAATGGTTATTACACGGGTGCACCTTGTGCTGGGAACAATAAAAGGTCAATCTAAAATGTGCAATTTTGTCACACAACATAATGCCACAGATGTCTCAAGTTTTGGCATGCTGACTGCAGGAATGTCCAAAAGAGCTATTGCACGATAATTGTATGTTCATTTATCTACCATAAGCCACCTCCAACATTGTTTTAGAGAATTTGGCAGTACGTCCAATAGGCCTCACAACCGCAGTATGGCGGTTTGCTGATGTCAATGTTGAGAACATAGTGCCCTGCGCCATGGTGGCGGTGGGGTTATTGTATGTTCAGGCATAAGCTACGGACAACGAACACAATTGCATTTTATCGATGGCAATTTGAATGCACAGAGATACCGTGATGAGATCCTGAGGTCCATTGGTGTGCCATTCATCGCCACCATCATGTTTCAGCATGGTAATGCACACCGCCATGTCACAAGGATCTGTACACAATTCCTGTAAGTTGAACAATTCCTAGTTTTACATGGCCGGCATACTCCCTAGACATGTCAACCATTGAGCATGTTTGGGATGCTATGGATCGACGTGTACGACAGCATGGTCCAGTTCCTACCAATTTCCAGCAACTTCGCACAGCCATTGAGTGGGACAAAATTCCACAGGCCACAATCAATAGCCTGCTAAACTCTATGTGAAGGAGATGTGTCAAATGGATGAGGCAAATGGAGGTCATACCACATAATGACTGGTTTTCTGATCCATGCCCTAACTTATTTTTTTAAGGAATCTGTGAATCAACAGATGCATATCTGTATTCCCAGTCATGTGAAATTCATATGGTAGGGCCTAATGAATGTATTTCAATTGACGGATTTCCTTATATGAGCTGTAGGCGGCAGATAGCCTAGAGGTCAAATCCCCGAGCTGTCAAGGTAACAATCTGTAGTTCTACCCCTGAACAAGGCAGTTAACCCACTGTTCCTAGGCTGTCTTTGAAAATAAGAATTTGTTCAGAACTGACTTGCCTAGTAAAATAAAAACTCAGTCAAATTCTTGAACATGTTGCGTTTTTGTTAAGTATACTTTTGTCTGGGCAATCTAATAAAAACACTAAGGTAGTTTTCTTTGATATCTCTCTCTCTCTCTTTCTCTCTTTCTCTCTTTCTCCTTCTATATATCTCTCCCTCCCACTATCGGAGCGACCATGATGATTTATAACGGATCTGCGGTAGCTGTAGCGACTCTCAGTATGCTATGAGCGAAAGGCACCTTGGCCAATTTTATGATCCTTGACAAACCGTCCAGGATCATTTCATTATGCCAGTGTCACTGCATATTAATAATGGTCTCCCTCTCAACTGATGCAGATGCTGCCATCGCTACCAACGCCGCAGCCACCTGACGCACCTTCAAAGGAGATAATTTAATCTTCTCCCTACTCGTCCCCAGGCGCGATGACGTGGACGTCGATTAAGACAGTCACCCGCACCTCTCTGACTGAGAGGGTTTTGGTTAAATGCAAGACACACATTTCAGTTGAATGCATTCAGTTGTGCAACTGACTAGGACAAGATTCCACAGGCCACAATCAGCAGCCTGATCAACTCTATGCGAAGGAGATGTGTGTGCATGAAGAAAATGGTGGTCACACCACATACTGACTGGTTTTATGATCCATGCCCACACTTCTTTTTTTATGTATCTGTGACCAACAGATGCATATCTGTATTCCCAGTCATGTGAAATCCATAGATTAGGGCCTAATTCATTTATATCAATTGACTGATTTCCTTGCTTGAACTGTAACTCAGTAAAATCTTTGAAATTGTTGCATGTTGAGTTTATATATTTTTAATAATAAAGAACTGTTCAAATGATACATGTGTGACATCAATATTTTGTATTTATTTGTATTTGTTATAATTCAATACAGTAATATGAGATCAGTCTGTAAAACATTGACATTTCACATTTAAGTGATTTAGTAGATGCTCTTATCCAGAGCCACTTACAGTAATTACACTCATCTTAAAAAGTAACCAATTGTCATAGTTGAGTAAATGTAAAGATGCTTTAATAGAAAATGACTGAAGTAAAATTGAAAGTCATCCAGTAAAATACTGCTTGTGTAAAAGTATTTGGTACTGTTGTCAAAGTACTTAAGTATCAAAAGTAAATGCGATTGCTAAAATATACACTGCTCAATGTGCTGACAACAAAATCACACAAAAATTATCAATTGAAATCAAATTTATCAACCCATGGAGGTTTGGACCTCCCTACAACGCCTGGGCATGCTCCTGATGAGGTGGTGGATGGTCTCCTGAGGGATCTCCTCCCAGACCTGGACTAAAGCATCTGCCAACTCCTGGACAGTCTGTGGTGCAACGTGGCGTTGGTGGATGGAGCGAGACATGATGTCCCAGATGTGCTCAATTGGATTCAGGTCTGGGGAACGGGTGGGCCAGTCCATAGCATCAATGCCTTCCTCTTGCAGGAACTGCTGACACACTCCAGCCACATGAGATCTAGCATTGTCTTGCATTAGGAGGAACCCAGGGCCAACCACACCAGCATATGGTCTCACAAGGGGTCTGAGGATCTCATCTCGGTGCCTAATGGCAGTCAGGCTACCTCTGGCGAGCACATGGAGGGCTCGCCAAACCGGTCATGCTGGAGGATGTTGCAGGCAGCAGAACGTTCTCTGTCACGTCTGTCACATGTGCTCAGTGTGAACCTGCTTTCATCTGTGAAGAGCACAGGGCGCCAGTGGCGAATTTGCCAATCTTGGTGTTCTCTGGCAAATGCCAAACATCCTGCACGGTGTTGGGCTGTACGCACAACCCCCACCTGTGGACGTCGGGCCCTCATACCACCCTCATGCATGGAGTCTGTTTCTGACCGTTTGAGCAGACACATGCACATTTGTGGCCTGCTGGAGGTCATTTTGCAGGGCTCTGGCACTGCTCCTCCTGCTCCTCCTTGCACAAAGGCGGAGGTAGCGGTCCTGCTGCTGGGTTGTTGCCCTCCTACGGCCTCCTCCACGTCTCCTGATGTACTGGCCTGTCTCCTGGTAGCGCCTCCATGCTCTGGACACTATGCTGACAGACACAGCAAACCTTCTTGCCATAGCTCGCATTGATGTGCCATCCTGGATGAGCTGCACTACCTGAGCAACTTGTGTGGGTTGTAGACTCCGTCTCATGCTACCACCAGAGTGAAAGCACCGCCAGGAAGCATAGGAACTGAGAAGTGGTCTGTGGTCACCACCTGCAGAACCACTCCTTTATTGGGGGTGGCTTGCTAATTGCCTATAATTTCCACCTGTTGTCTATTCCATTTGCACAACAGCATGTGAAATTTGTTGTCAATCAGTGTTGCTTCCTAAGTATCACATATATTTTGTGATGTTCCCACAAAGTTCCCACCAGACTGTTCCCAAAACTTAATCAAACATTCTGGGAACCTTTAAAGAACAGACAAAACGTGTTCTGGGAACGTTCTTGCAACCTCAGGCAAAAGTTTTATACAAACATTGTATGGAAACCTTTTGGGGAATGTTCTGTGGAGGTTGTTACAGATGTTGTTTTTGTGAATGTTAGGAGAACATTCCAAGGATATTTAATTTAAAACGTAAACAAAACGTATTTTGTTATCAAAAAAATGGTTTGAATGTTTTTGGGATGTTATCATGCTAATGTTAGATAAAAACCCTTTCTAGAACGTAATTGGATTCTTAGCTAATGTTCTGGGAATGTTCCCGGTTGGTTGGATATAGCGTTTTGGAAATACACTTTTAATTTGTCTTCTTCTTCCTCTGTCCTTTTGTACAGTGTCATCTAGGTTCACTCATGTACAGCTTACTGTATTAGTTCTTCTTCTGAAAGCGGTGGATATTATTTTTTATATGATTAACGATCCAAAGTATAATACCCTTTATGAAAAAAATATATATTTTGGCTGTGAAGGGATGAGCCCCTACCCACAGATAAAGCACTCCGCAAAATGAGAGAAGCAGAAAGAGTAATCTTTTAGGAATAAAGTAGAAGGAAAATAGCCCCATTGTATTCTAGACCATTTGAATTAAGCACACAGTTGATCTAAAACGATGTACATATATCCCACGAAGAGGTTTACTGTATACTGTAGTTTACACACTATTTATTCACCAAGCTTCTACCTTCTTTCCATCCTGTATGTACAGTAATCTATATCCAATGAGACCTGAGTAAAAGAACCAATCTGGCTCACATCGGCTTAACCTGCACCTCTACTGTGTAATAGGAAATTGACTAATGGGCTGTGACCTAGAGACATCCTCCCGTGCCTTCCTGCCTGCCGACTACTGCCATCTACACTAACTGTACAGCACAGCACTGGCAAGGCAAGATCAGGCTACATTGAGCTTGCATTGAGCTACACTGAGCAGACTACACAGGCTACTGTTTTGTTTCTGTAGTCCACAGCACTGGCAAGGCAGGACCAGGCTACATTGAGCTTACATTGAGCTACTTAAGGCTACACTGCTCTATTATTGCAGGCCCACAGCACTGGCAGTGAAGGACCAGGCTGCACAGTCAACTGTTGTATTGATGTATAGAGGCCGTGGTCAAACCATGATGGAACAAGGTCTATCCCAAATACAGACAGGGCCAGCACAGCACGGGGTACACAAAATAGACGGCCACAGAGGAGGACCAGGGTACTCAGGACATGGTCGGCACTTCAGAGGCAAGCGTGGGTACACAGGCTATCCTATCTCTGTGTTGCTCTCTGATGGATCTTGTTTGCTAAGCCACCTGGTTATATCATGACCAACTGCATTCCATCATGACCAACTACTGTATACCGTCCAACAGAGTTCTCAGCCTCAGACAGACTGTACAACTACAAAAAAGCCTGACATTTGAACTCTGTAGCTCTCCTGGACCAGGGTTGAATAACACTACTGTGCACTGATGTATGGAGGGAGGATGTGTAGTACTACTCACCAATTCTGGTCCTAAAGAGCTACATCAACTAACGTTGTGCACATTCACGGCAGTCAAATCCATTGAATTTACAAACGTCTGAATTTTGGGTATCCATGCCAACAGTGAGTAGTGTCCCCAAGAAGCTCCTCTCTCTTGGAGTGGGCGGCAGTTTAATGACCTCATCAACATGGTCGTCTCCCATTCGCTCAGTGTGAAATGGCCCTATAACATGTGCCGCAAGCCTGTTAAATGGGAAAACAAATGGAGCAAGAGCATGTTCACTTGTCTCACATCCTCTGTGGGGGGGCTGTGTATGTGTGTGTATCTGTGTGTGTGTGTGTGTGTGTGTGTGTGTGTGTGGTGGTATGTGTGCATTTTTGACTGAATGTAATAAGTATACAGTTTTAATGCAATAGTAGTAAAGTGCTCTACAGTATTCACCCCTAACCCTCGTTTTACAGTAGAAAGTGTCCGTTTTTCACCAGTCGGTGACCTAATCCTTGCTGTCTGTCTGTAGGGTTTCTCCTTCTCACCATCCTCTGTCACTTCCCGCCATGCATATCGGTGTGTGTGTGTGTTTTTGTGTGTTTGCTGTGTGTGTGTCAGTGTGTGTGTGTGTGCGTAATGTGTGTGTAGGAGGTGAGAGGGAGAAAGCCAAAGCTGTCAACACAGGTTACCTCGACACTATACCGCCTCCTCCTCCACCCCTGCTTGGCTAGAGATCCCGCCTTAACCAGAAACCCTAACTGAGTCTTTTGTAACCTCCCCCACAAAACCAGGTCACGGTTGATCCGGTGAGAAATAAAAGAGAGTAGAGAAGTGGGAAGAACGATCTTTCCTCCCCCTCCCTCCTTGCTCTCCTCGGGAGGGTGTGAGTTAGCAGGAGGTCGGTCCATCGGACTGAGGGGCGCCTGCAGCACACACACACACACACACACACACACACACACATTGCTGATGTTCATGAGGTTCATGAGGTTCCCCATAGGCCTCGGCAGCAGGAAGAGACTGTCTCGCTCCCAAGAGGCGGATCCCAGTGTGTGTGTGCACAGCGTGCTTGTGCATCCTTGCTGCTCCACTGGAGCATGGCTGCACTAGCAGTGAACGGTAATCACACTCTGATCAAACTCCCCAAATGAGGCGTCCTCATCCTCAGTATTAAGGAACCTCTTTGTGACCTTTTCTATGTCAGGCATTATTAATGTCACTTCCTAGTTAAGGAGAGGGCCTGGTGGCGACATTAAGACACCATTGCGTATCACTAAGACATCTAAGACATCTATACTGCAGAGAGGGGTCCGTTCACGTGTGACATGCAGCCAGGCAGCCAGTCTAAGTAACCACGATGAAGTCTGAAGGTTTGTGTCCCAAATGGCACCATATTCCTTATATAGTGCACTACTTTCAATGGGTTCCGGTCAAAAGTAGTGCACTACGTAGTGAATAGGGTGCCATTTGGGATGTGACCCTAAACTGCAGAGGGGGTCCATTTAGATGTGTGGCAGGCAGGCAGGCTGTCTAAGTCAGGGTTTCCCAAACTTGCACCTGGGGGCCCCCCTGGGTGAGCGTTTTGGTTTTTGCCCTAACACTACACAGCTGATTCAAACAACCAACTCATCATCAAGCGTTGATTATTTGAATCAGATGTGTAATGCTAGGGCAAAAACCAAGGACCAAGTTTTGGAAACCTTGGCCTAAGTGAACCTGGGATTTTTTGCTCTGCGTTCTCAGGTTTGAATGACAGTTAAGTTCTCCTCCATATCCCTACTGCTTCTATACTGGACTGATTCAGTGACAAGGGAGGTTGACAAGGGCAGGTGGGCGAATGTGAGGAGAAGGGATCAAATATACAACATACCTTGCTTCATACATATATATGATTACATACCGTATATACATACTGCACATCATGTACCGAACATATTCTCTACCGTTCAAAAGTTTGAGGTCACTTAGAAATGTCCTTGTCATTTTTTGTCCAGTAAAATATAATCAAAATGTATTAGAAATACAGTGTAGACACTGTTAATGTTGTAAATGACTATTGTTGCTGGAACCGGCAGATTTTTTATGGAATATCTACATGGGCGTACAGAGGCGCATTATCAGCAACCATCACTCCTGTGTTCCAATGGCACGTTGTGTTAGCTAATCCAGGTTTATCATTTTAAAAGGCTAATTGATCATTAGAAAACCATTTTGCAATTATGTTAGCACAGCTGAAAACTGTTGTTATGATTAAAGAAGCAATACAACTTGCTTCCTTTAGACTCTTTGAGTATCTGGAGCTGGAGTCTGAGAAACAGATGCCTCACATGTCCTCAACTGGTAGCTTCATTAAATAGTACCCGCAAAACACCAGTCTCAACGTCAAAAGTGAAGAGGTGATTCTGGGATGCTGGCCTTCTAGGCAGAGTTGCAAAGAAAAAGCCATATCTAAGACTGGCCAATAAAAATAAAATATTAAGATGGGCAAAAAAACACAGACACTTGACAGAGGAACTAGAAGGCCAGCATCCCAGGGTTGCTTCTTCACTGTTGCCGTTGAGACTGGTGTTTGCGGGTACTATTTAATGAAGCTGCCAGTTGAGGACTTGTGAGGCGTCTGTTTCTCAGACTAGACACTCTAATGTACTTGTCCTCTTGCTCAGTTGCGCACCGGGGCCTCCCTCTCCTCTTTCTATTCTGGTTAGGGCCAGTTTGCGCTGTTCTGTGAAGGGAGTAGTACACAGCGTTGTACGAGATCTTCAACTTCTTGGTAATTTCTGACATGGATTAGCCTTAATTTCTCAGAACAAGAATAGACTGACGAGTTTCAGAAGAAAGGGGTACGTGTGTTACTATTATACATTCCAATCTGCAATCTTAATAACGGCCAACGTCTCTCTCCATCTGTGTCGAAAATGCTTTCCTATTCCCTATATAGTGCACTACTTTTGACCAGAGCCCTATGGTCCCTGGTCAAAACTAGTGCACTACATAGGGAATAGGCTGCAATTTTGGACCAACGCTCTGATGCTCCAGTGAGAGAGCTAGTAGAGAAGACAGAAACAGGAGGACAATGGTGTAAGCCAGTGTAGAAAATCATCCTTCCTCTGGGTTGGGGGGTGTTCCAGGGAGTCATGGAGGGACTCCGAGAGCTGCTAGTCCCCCCCCCCACCTGCCCGGGGCTACAGTGGAGTTTTAGGTGGCCATTCACACATCCAATTACCTTGGCAGCATCACGCCAATCCGGGGAGGATGCACATATGCAACCACACCGACACACACACTGATGCACTGAGAATACACACACATACATATTGAGTAGAAAAACCCTGTTGTGCATCAGTTGAACACCTTGAGTATGTACAGGGCCATAGAGTGCTACCTCCCAACACCTTATACAGCACACACATCTAATCAGTAAAGCAAACACATGGGGAACCAAAACGAATTTATGACATAGCTTCCCGGGTATACAGTACTGGGAATAATATTACACTCAGAGATTCACAGATTCCAAACGTTTAATCATTTCCCCTCGCTCCCTCGTCATAGGAGCTATTGAAGCCTTAGGAAATAATCTTGCACGTATAACCGCTGAAGAGATTTTCTGGTATTTATCTAATTATCACAGACTCTTCATTACCTAAAACGTACAAGTCGATGATGGGAAGGTCGCTAGCACTATTACTGCAACACGAATAATACACAGTCACATGGGCACTAAAGGAAAGGAGCTACACATTGGTTGTGGAAGGAATGACTTACCATATAATACAATCATAAACAATTTATACTACTTACATTGGTTACTATACAATAAAAAGGTAGCCAATAAAGCTGCACATACACTGGACATTCACAGCACAACCCAACAGCACAGACTACAACCAGTAAACCTAACCTCAATGGTAGCCACTTCACTTCCAGATATAAAAACTTTCCAACTGTTTTGGACAGAGAATAGGTAATTGGTGAAACAAAACCAAAACCAGCCAATCTGGACCAGCCTCCTAAAGCCAAGCATCCCTTGGATTTAGGAGTGGAGGCTACAGGCTAGCTTTCCAAAAGGAGGCCAGTGCCATTCACTGAGGCCCCAGTACTGGGCCCCTGAGGCCTCAGCTTTGAACATGGCACACACACTGCCAGTTACATACTCCAGACACTCCAGGAGGAGACAGATTGAGGGAGATGGAGAGGGAGACGGAGGAGAGAGAGGAAGATTAGGGAAAGAGAGAGGGAGAGAGACTGAGATAGATGGAGAGGAAGAGTGAGGGGAGAGGAGATAGAGGGGGAGAGGGAGAAAGAGAGTCAGACCTTCCTGTGAAAAGACAAGGGTGACATTGACAATGACTGTCACTCCCTGCTGCTATTGCTGTGTGTGTGTGTACGTGTGTGTGTACGTGTGTGTGTACGTGTGTGTGTACGTGTGTGCGTGTGTGTGTGTGTGTGTGTGTGTGTGTGTGTGTGTGTGTGTGTGTGTGTGTGTGTGTGTGTGTACTAAAGGGAGGTTCGCTGTGGGCAGCTGTCATAGACACTAAGATGTTGCTGTTGACAGGTCTCTACTCCTCTCTAGTCCAGTCATTGAAAACACTCAATTTCGGAGGCTCTCTTCTTCTGTCTCTCATTCTCTCTCTTTCCAACTCTCCCACTGTCTATCAACCTTGTATCAATGTAACTCTTCTATCTCTCTCTTCCACTCCGTCTCTTTCTCGATTGTCACTTCCATGACATAATTGTTGTTTTGTATCATTCTCTCAAACTCTCGTTCTTGTTTTGAGTCTCTCTCTCAATTCAATTTCAATTAAATTTAAGGGCTTAATTGGCATGGGAAACACGTTTACATTGCCAAAGTAAGTGAAATAGATAATAAACAAAAGTGAAATAAACAATTTAAAAAATGAACAGTAAACATTACACTCTCTCCCCAGTGTTTATGACCCAGCCTATCTGTGCTCTCTCACTGTGCATAGTGACTCACAGCACAGCCTGGTGAATATGCTAATAGCCATGATGACACAGCAGCCAGACACAAAGCAGTTAACACCAACAAGACAGAGAGAGCAGTGGCTAGAACACTTAGGTTGAGTCCCAAATGGCACCGTATAACCTACATAGTCCACCATGTTTAACTGGTTAAAAGTAGCACACTCTGTAGGGAATAGTGTGCCATTTGGACACATTTATTTTACTAGGCAAGTCTGTTAAGAACAAATTCTTATTTACAATGACAGCCTAGGAACAGTGGGTTAAGTGCCTTGTTCAGGAGCAGAACGACAGATTTTTTACCTTGTCAGCTTGGGGACTCGATCCACCAACCTTTCAGTTACTGGCCCAACACTCTAACCACTAGGCTACCTGCCGCCCCAATGTAACATTACACTTAAATGAATTTACTTTTCTTACAATATTACAATACACAAGGTCTAACCTAGTCCCGGGGTATTTGGTAGATCCGTCTGGTAGACGAATCTAAACAAGGTCCAACAGTATATTGTGGTTTAATGTAATTCTAAAGACAAGTGTAGCAATACAGAAGAGTATGGGCATAATACAATACTGAAGCATGGTTACCTACCAAAATAACATTATTTCCTGCTCTCTCTCTCTCCCGACCATGTTGTCTGACTACTAATACTGAGCGATTAACCAAAATGTCTGTTTATTCCCCTTTGTTTTTTATAAACAACTAATTGACCGATGACAGTTCAATAATTAGAATTCCATTTAGTTCGTTTTTTTTTCTGTGAGCTCAATGCACACTTTGGACAGTTTCTGTAGAGATAAATCAGATCAAGCCGAAATGTGCGATGTAGTAGGGAGTTGTAGTTTGCAACAAGTCTACATAGTTTAGAGCAGAAAACATGGCAATTAACTACAACGACCATAATCCATTGTGCACCTACTTGTCCAGTCTGTGTGTTGCTTTTACCGGACACTGTGAGAAGAGACAGAATGCACGATCGAGGGGTAGAGAGCAGTTGCTTCACAAGGTATTTCTACCTGAAAATACATGATCTAAGTGATTGATAGTTGGAATTCAGCAGTCATAAAAGTAGGCCTTATTTACTGAAGAACTACTAAAATAGGGATTTTGTCAGACTGCATAGGCAACAATTATAGAGATGAGATGATGACTTGGAATGAAGTAAAAAAATACAAGTAATAAACACATCAAAAATATTTTATTAAAGTAAAGTAATGTGAATAAATTACGGTTAATAAGTGATAAGCAGTAATGGGCAGTCAGTACCATCATGGGACTTTTTATTATTAAATGTTTTGTTCTGTGTTGTTCCAGAATTCAACCCACATACTGCTTTAGTGCATTTAATGTTAAAAAAAATGATTGAAAGCAAAATCGAAAACCCGTGATTATTTTCTTAATAATAGGACTGAAACCGAACAAACCTCAAAAAGCACTACTGACTACCTCTTGTCTCCCTATTTCTCACTGTTATTCACACATTGGCATTCAAATATCAGCAGCCATTCATTACTGCTGACTGCCTACGACCAGCCTTGAAACCATGGTCTGTATGTTTGTCTGTTCACAGGGGAGGAGGGGGGGTCTCATTTTGTAAGTATTTTCCCTTCCGCCTGAAAGGAAAGAGGAAGAAAAGAAACAGCCCACGCATTCTGCTAGCAGTCATTCTCTACCATCCGGTAACAAAATGTATTGCTTAAATCACATTAAATTGTGTTCCTCAACCTATTCACAACAAAATATCATATTAAATATTTATACTAAGCTGTAGATGGGGGGAAAAAAATCGAATAAAATTGTATTTATCACATGCTTCGTAAACAACAAGTGCAGACTAACACTGAAATGCTTACTTGCGGGTCCTTTTCAAACAATGCAGAGTTAAAGATACATTTCAAATATATGAAATAAAAATAGAGATAATGACACAAGGAAAAAAATACATCGTGAATAACGAATAGCAATAACAAATACAAATAACATGGCTATACACAGGGAGTACCAATGCATAATCGATGTCCCGGGGTATGAGGTAATTGAGGTAGCTGTATACATACTGTATAGGTAAGGGTAAAGTGACTAGGCAATAGGATAGCAATTTTTCTCCTGTTATGTCAATCACTGATAGTCACTCAATTAGCCATGTCAGCTAATCATATTTAGATTGGTAAATTAGTCTAGCCAGCTATCTAAACTTGTAGTAATCATGGACGATTACCTACCGGTCATTAAGGATATTTGTCCCGGGGACCTGACAATTATAATTAACATGGCATAAGTCATAGCAACATTTTTTGAATTGCAGGAAATTTGCTAAAAACAACCAAATCTGTCTGAGGGCCCCCAAAAGCTAGAGATGACCCTGGAGTCAGTGCAAGAGAGTTAGTTCAAAAAAAGTAAATGCAGGTAGCCATTTGATTATCTACTGTATGTCGCAGCCTTTTGTTTATCAGTCTTATGACTTGGGGTTTGAATCTGTTCAGGGTCCTGTTGGTTCCAGACATGGTGCGCAGGTATTGTGTGCCATGCAGTAGCAGAGAGAACAGTTTTTGGCTTGGGTGGCTGGAGTCTTTGACCATTCTTTGGGCCTTCCTCTGACATATATTCCTCTGGTACAGAGGTCCTGGATGGCAGTCAGCTTGGGGTTATTATACATTTATGAATGTCTCTACAGAGACATCAAACCCTCTGGTAAGGATTTTGTATTGGAACAATAAAACACTTTTATTGGAAGGTTTCTTAAACTGTGTATAAGCATCATGACACCGTACGAATGTTAACCATTTAGGTCCTCAAAATATTTTACGGACTTCACTAGATGATACAATTAATAAAACTGTTTATAATTTGATTGTAAATAGACCTTTGTCAGCCCTTGACAATATAAGAATAGTAAATCCATTCAAGAATTGCTCCTTCTCTGGAGCTTGTGAATTGTAAACGAAGTAAGTGTGTCGCGTGAGACTAAACTTCCCTTGCTTCCCTGCAGGATCCCATTCACCTAATTGGTTGGTGAGGAAATCCCCAGGAGAGCAATGCCTTCTGTGAAACATTGAGGTTAGGAACAAAGTGGGTTTGACACAAAAAAAGAAGAGAAGCCATTTTAAATAATACAAGTACTGCAGTAAGCCTATATATGGCCGTGGTGGCAGGTAAAACACAGTATCAAACAACACTATCAAATAACCATTTTAGAGTGTGTAAGATATTAGACCTCCATTTCCGATGGTGGGTATCAAATAGTGCAATTGCGACATACATTTTTGGACTTATACATTAACCCATTGATTCTTGAAGGATATACTGTAACTTATATGAGCTTAGTTCAACTGATGTAACCCATCAGAGCCCGAAATATATGCTTGTTTTACTCCAATGTTTGTGAGAAATGTAAATGTAAACAAACACTACATAGCCTCAAAACATGGTTAAAGCTCAAATGTTGAAAATAGTATCATTGATGGTCAGTCAGTCCTTGCATCTATTTGCCTGGCTACCCATCCACATCCCTTCGGCTAAACGGCACGCTCACAATGAGTCTGGATTTGATCTCCTCCCCGATAACATTTCAAATGCGAACACATTCAAACCATTCTGATTGGTCCCAGAAGAGGCAGTGGCTCAGGTGGTTGTTGTCCTTGATGATATTTTTGGCCTTCCTGTGACATTGGCTGCAGTAGGTGTCTTGGAGGGCAGGTAGTTTGCCACCGGTGATGCGTTGGGCCGACCGCACCACCCTCTGGAGAGCCCTGCGGTTGCGGGCGGTACAGTTGCCGTACCAGGCGATGATAGAGCCCGACAGGATGCTCTCAAATGTGCATCTGTAATAGGGGGTTGTTAGGATTTTATGTGCCAATACAAATTTCTTCAGCATCCTGAGTTTGAAGAGGCCCTGTTGTGTCTTCTTCACAACACTGTCTATTTGGGTGGACCATTTCAGATCATCAGTGAAGTGTACGCCGAGGAACTTGAAGCTTTCCAGGGGCTTACTCCCTCTGCTGTTTCCTGAAGAACATGATCAGCTCCTTTATTTTGTCGACATTGAGTGAGAGGTTATTTTCCTGGCACCACACTCCCAGGACCCTCACCTCCTCTCTGTAGGCTGTCTCGTCATTGTTGGTAATCAGAACTACTACCGTTGTGTGATCTGCAAACTTCATGATTTAGTTGGAAGCGTGCATGGCACACAGTCAGGGGTGAACAGGGAGTACAGGAAAGGGCTGAGCACGCACCCTTGTGGGGCCCCTGTGTTGAGGATCAGCGAAGTGGAGGTGTTGTTTCCTATCTTCACTAATGAACAGCATTCTTACAGGTATTCCTCTTGTCCAGATGGAATAGGGGAGTGTGCAGTGCGATGGCGATTGTATCGTCTGTGGAATTATTGGAGCGGAAAGCAAATTGAAGTGGGTCTAGGATGTCAGGTAAGGTAGAGGTGATATGATCCTTAACTAGCCTCTCAAACCATTTCATGATAACATAAGTGAGTGCTACGGATAGATAGCCATTTAGTTCAGGTACCTTTGCTTTCTTGGGTACAGGAAAAATGGTGGACATCTTGAAGCAAGTGGGGACAGCAGACTGAGATAGGGAGAGATTGAATATGTCCGTAAACACTCCAGCCAGTTAGTCTGTGCATGCTCTGAGGACGCGGCTAGGGATGCCGTCTTGGCTGGCAGCCTTGCGAGAGTTAACACACTTAAATGTCTTACTCACGTCGGCCACAGAGAAGGAGAGCCCACAGTCTTGGTAGCGGGCCACATCAGTGACACTGTGTTATCCTCAAAGTGGGCGAAGAAGGTGTTTAGCTTGTCTGGAAGCAAGACGTCGGTTTCCCGAGATGTGGCTAGTTTTCCCTTTGTTGTCCATGCTTGTCTGTAGACCCTGCCACATGCGTCTCGTGTCTGAGCCGTTGAATTGTGAATCCACTTTGTCTCTATTCTGACATTTTAAGTCAATTAAGTCGTGATCAGATTTACCGATGGGCGGGTGGGGGAGGGCCTTGTAGGCATCCCAGAAGTTGGAGAATGCAGAGGTCGAGTGTTTTAGCAGCACAAGTACTACAGTCAATGTGTTGATAGAACTTCGGTAACATTTTCCTCAGATGTGCTTAGTTAAAACTCCCAGCTACAATATATGCGGCCTCGGGATATGTGGTTTCAAGTTTGCATAAATTCCACTGAAGTTCTTTGAGGGCCGTTGAGGTGTTGGCTTGAGGGGAAATATACACGGCTGTGACAATAACCGAAGAGAATTGTCTTGGGAGGTAATACAGTCGGCATTTGATTGTGAGGTATTCTCGGTGAACAAAAGGACTTGAGTTTCTGTACCTTATCACAATCACACCATGAGTGGTTAATCATCTTGGTGAGTTCTTTATTTCTGTCTGCGCGATATACTGAGAACCCAGCTGGCTGTATGGACAAAGACAGTATATCCTGAGAGAGCAATGAAACAGAGTATGTTACAATGTCTCTCTGAAGGAGATTCTCACTCTGAGCTCGTCCACTTTATCCAGAGACTGAAGATCAGTGAGTAATATATTCGGAAGAGTTGGAAGGTGTGCGTGCCTCCTGAGTCAGACAAGAAGTCAACTCCGAATACTTCTGATCAGCCGGCATTGTTTTAGATCAGGCACTGGAATCAGTTTAATTGCCCTTGCTGGTACGAACAAAGGATCCAATTTCGGAGAGAGTCATATTCCTGGTCGTAATGATGGTGAGTTACCGCTGCTCTGATATATAAGACTTATTTATGGCTGCATGAAATAACACAAAAATGTCCTGGGCTAATAATGTAAGAAATAACACATAAAAACACAAAAAACTGTGAAGTTTCTTAAGAGCTAGAAGCAGAGTTGCCCTATCTGTCGGCTCCATCTTGCTACAAAATTATAATCTTTGAGTAAAAGTAAAGATACCTTAATATAAAACTACCCAAGTAAACGTCTGAAAGTATTTGGTTTTAAATAAACTTAAGTATCAATAGTAAATATAGTTACTAAAATATACTTAAGTATTTAAAGTAAAAGTATAAATAATTTCAAATTCCTTATATTAAGCAAACCAGACGGCACCATTTAATTTTTGTAAAATATTGTTTTATTATTTATGGATAGCCAGGGGCACACTTCAATGCTCAGACATAGTTTACAAATTAAGCATTTGTTTTTAGTGAGTCTGCCAGATCAAAGGAAATAGGGAGGACAAGGGATGCTATCTTGATAAGTACATGCATTTGATCCTTTTCATGTCCTGCTAGACATTCCAAATTTAACAAGTACCTTTGGGTGTCAGGGAAAATGTATGGAGTAGAAAGTACATTATTTATTTTAGGAACGTAGTGAAGTAAAAGTACAAGTTGTCAAAAATGTAAATATGAAAGTACAGATACCCAAAAAAACGACTTAAGTAGTACTTTACACCGCTGCAAATAGATTCTACAAATACAAAGCTATATTGTATGCTATATTTTTTAATTACATTATTTTATACTATTCAGAGAAGGAGATTTAGCTTAATAAGTAATACATTTTAAAAATTATTATTGGCACCTCTGTTTTCAATACTCCAGCACCCTCTACTTGCAAGGATAACGAAACTGAGCAGCCAAGTTTCAGCCTCCTGGCATAGGAAACCAGGTTTTTGGCAAAAATGTCCTTGTAGTTCATTATGCCATTGACCTTAACAAGAGCCACAAGAGCAGTGGATGCAAAATAGCCCCATAATATCAAAGATCCACCACCATATTTTATGAGGTACTTTTCTACATACACTGGGGAGAACAAGTATTTCATACACTGCCGATTTTACAGGTTTACCTATTTACAAAGCATGTAGAGGTCTGTAATTTTTACCATAGGTACACTTCAACTGTGTACAAAAATCCAGAAAATCACATTGCATGAATTTTAAGAAATTAATTAGCATTTTATTGCATGACATAAGTATTTGATCACCCACCAACCAGTAAGAATTCCAGCTCTCACAGACCTGTTCGTTTTTCTTTAAGAAGCCCTCCTGTTCTCCACTCATTACCTGTATTAACTGCACCTGCTTGAACTCGTTCCCTGTATAAAAGACACCTGTCCACACACTCGATCAAACAGACTCCAACCTCTCCACAATGGCCAAGACCAGTGAGCTGTGTAAGGACATCAGGGATAAAATTGTAGACCTGCACAAGGCTGGGATGGGCTACAGGACAGTAGGCAACCAGCTTGGTGAGAAGGCAACAACTGTTGGCGCAATTATTAGAAAAAGGAAGAAGTTCAAGATGACGGTCAATCACCCTCGGTCTGGGGCTCCATGCAAGATCTCACCTCGTGGGGCATCAATGATCATAAGGAAGGTGAGGGATCAGCCCAGAACTACACAGCAGGACCTGGTCAATGAGAGATGGGACCACAGTCACAAAGAAAACCATTAGTAACACACTACGCCGTCATGGATTAAAATCCTGCAGGGCACGCAAGGTCACCCTGCTCAAGCCAGCGCATGTCCAGGCCCATCTGAAGTTTGCCAATGACCATCTGGATGATCCAGAGGAGGAATGGGAGAAGGTCATGTGGTCTGATGAGACAAAAATAGAGCTTTTTGGTCTAAACTCCACTCGCCGTGTTTGGAGGAAGAAGGATGAGTACAACCCCAAGAACACCATCCCAACCGTGAAGCATGGAGGTGGAAACATCATTCTTTGGGGATGCGTTTCTGCAAAGTGGACAGGACGACTGCACCGTATTGAGGGGAGGATGGATGGGGCTATGTATCGCGAGATCTTGGTCAACAACCTCCTTTCCTCAGTAAGAGCATTGAAGATGGTTCATGGCTGGTCCTTCCAGCATGACAACGACCCGAAACACACAGCCAGGGCAACTAAGGAGTGGCTCCGTAAGAAGCATATCAAGGTCCTGGAGTGGCCTTGCCAGTCTCCAGACCTGAACCCAATAGAAAATCTTTGGAGGGAGCTGAAAGTCCGTATTGCCCAGCGACAGCCCCGAAACCTGAAGGTCTGTATGGAGGAGTGGGCCAAAATCACTGCTGCAGTGTGTTGAAACCTGGTCAAGAACTACAGGAAACATATGATCTCTGTAATTGCAAACAAAGGTTTCTGTACCAAATATTAAGTTCTGCTTTTCTGATGTATCAAATACTTATGTCATGCAATAAAATGCAAATAAATTACTTAAAAATCATACAATGTGATTTCCTGGATTTTTAGATTCCGTCTCTCACAGTTGAAGTGTACTCATGATAAAAATTACAGACCTCTACATGCTTTGTAAGTAGGAAAACCTGCAAAATCGGCAGTGTATCAAATACTTGTTCTCCCCACTGTATGATTCTGTTTATAAAATACTATAATTTTCTAAATGTATAGAGCAATCGATACAGCTCAATATTTGTATTAATTATTTAATTGGGTCTATTGCTCATCTTTATCAATCATTTTGGACCAGACACACATGAGAGGAGCTGGGAGCCTGTGACGAATCCTGAATCCTGCTTCCTGTCTCTGAGTGAGTGTTGGATGTGTGGAGGAACCAACAAACGAATGAACGAACGCTGTGATAAATCATACAACGAACACTCCATGAATATTTCTGTCTCTCTGTCTACATCACAAAGCGGTGCCCTACATAAACGATATACACAGATACCACACTGTGAGCTGTGTTAGCAAATCTGCCACAGTGTAGGGAGAGAGCAAGTGAGAGAGAGGGAGAAACAGAAAGAAAGAAAGAAAAGAAGAGAGAGAAACAGAGAGAGAGAGGGATGTGGTTGCAGTGTGCAGCCCCCCTGCCGTCTGAGCTCTTTATCATTGGGGTTTGAAGCGGGCAGACTACTGAAGGTGTCACTGTCAACACGCTTACCTCACCACTGTTCCTGCTTGTCAGAGCTACTTAAACATTACTCGCTACAGAGATAAGTAGCCCTCTTCCTCGTCCTCCAGTTGCCTCCCTAAGGATGACATGGAGGTGATTTCTGAAGACTCTCTCCCTCTGCCGCTCACTCTCTTTTCTTCTTGTCCCGCTGTCTTTCGCTCTCTCTCTCTCTTCCTCCATCTCTCTCGCTTTCTCAAAATCTGTCTTTCTGTCCTCTCTGTTCCTCTTCCTTTCATTCTCTATGTCTCTCTATTTTACTCCAGCTCCCTCAAAATCAAATTCTCTCTTCTCTTACTCTGTTCTTCCATTTCCCGGCACTCTCTTGTGCTCATACACACGTGTGAGGCTGCTGCGAGGACCTTTCAGGCTGCAATCACTTCACATTTGTTTCAGCGATTAATTCTCAGGCATGCAACAGCGAGAGAGCAATGGCGAGAGACAGAAAGAAAGAGGCTGAGAGAGAAAGTAACTGTGTGAGAGAGAGAGAGAGAGAGAGAGAGGGGGGGGGGGGGGGAGGCAACGAAGGGAAGTCAGGGGACGTGAAAACGGGAATGTGGCTCCTCGCATAGCGTTTCCATGACAACAGACATCACTTCACAGAAGCAGCACTCAGAATGTCTGTGTAGGCCGGGATTGTTACAGTCAGTCAAAGGCTATGTGCGTCGTGTCAGCCAACCTATCCCATCACTGCGTTTCTCCAGCGTCACTAAAGGGGTGCCGTGTGTTCCTGCTACATGAGCTTAGCTAACTCTAGAGATCAAATTTCTTTAGATTTGTACGTGTTTGAATGCAGTCCCTGCCAGTTCAGATTAACACAGAGAAATACTGTAGCTACATCAAAACAAAAGGGGCATACGAGTGATTTCAATGTGAAACAAGCAAATATCATCATGTTCATAGTTAATGACATGCCTACGTAAACAAGCCCGCATTTACAATTCTTTGTGGTCTGCACTTTTCATCAAGATGTACAGAAGCATTCAGAAAGTATTCAGGCCCCTTGACTTTTTCCACATTTTGTTTTCGTTACAGCCACATACCAAAATGTATTAAAAAAAGACATTTCTCTCAACAATCTACACACAATACCCCATGAAGCAAAAACAGTTTTATTGAATTATTCTCAAATGTATTAAAAATAAATAATTATCACATTTACATACAGTACCGTTCAAAAGTTTGGGGTCACTTAGAAATGTCCTAGAAAGAAAAGCAGTTTTTTTGTCCATTAAAGTAACATAAAATTGATCAGAAATACAGTGTAGAAGTTGTTAATGATGTAAATGACTGTTGTAGCTGGAAATGGCAGATTTTTTATGGAATATCTACAGGCGTACAGAGGCCCATTATCAGCAACCATCACTCCTGTGTTCCAGTGGCACGTTGTGTTAGCTAATCCAAGTTTGTCATTTTAAAAGGCTAATTGATCATTAGAAAACCCTTTTGCAAATATGTTAGCACAGCTGAAAACTATTGTTCTGATTAAAGAAGCAAGAAAACTGGCCTTCTGTAGACTAGTTGAGTATCTGGAGCATCAGCATTTGTGGGTTTGATCACAGGCTCAAAATGGCCAGAAACAAAGACCTTACTTCTGAAAATCGTCAGTCTATTCTTGTTCTGAGAAACTAAGGCTATTCCATGTGAGAAATTGCCAAGAAGTTGAAGATCTCGTACAACGCTGTGTACTACTCCCTTCACAGAACAGCACAAACTGTCCCTAACCAGAATAGAAAGAGTGGGAGGCCCCAGGGCACAACTGAGCAAGAGGACAAGCACATTAGAGTGTCTAGTTTGAGAAACAGACGTCTCACAAGTCCTCGACTGGCAGCTTCATTAAATAGTACCCACAAACACCAGTCTCAACGTCAACAGTGAAGAGGCAACTCCGGGATGCTCTTTCAAAAACAAGGACATTTCTAAGTGACCTCAAATTTTTGAACGGTAGTGTAAGAATTCAGACCCTTTACTCAGTAATTTGTTGAAGCACCTTTGGCAGTGATTACAGCCTCGAGTCTTCTTTGGGTATGACTATACAAGCTTGGCACACGTGTATTTGAGGAGATTCTCCCGTCCTTTGAAAATTCTCTCAAGCTCAGGTTGGATGGGGAGTGTCGCTGCACAGCTATTTTCAGGTCTCTCCAGATATAATCGATTGAGTTCAAGTCCGAGCTCTTGGTTGGCCACTCTAGGATATTCAGATCCTTTTTCTTGAAGCCACTCCTGCGTTGTCTTGGCTGTGTGCTTAGAGACGTTGTCCTGTTGGAAGGTGAACCTTCGCCCCAGTCTCTGTACTATGCTATGTTCATCTTTCCCTTGATACTGACTAGTCTCACCATACCACCACCATGCTTCACCGTAGGGATGTTGCAAGGTTTCCTCCAGATGTGACGCTTTGCACTCAGCCCAAAAAGTTCAATCTTGGTTTTATCAGACAAGAGAATCTTGTTTCTCATGGTCCTTTAGAGTCCTTTAGGCACCCTTTGGCAAACTCCAAACAGTCTGTCCTGTGGCTTTTACTGGGTAGTGGCTTCTGTCTGGCCACTCTACCAAAAAGGCCTGATTGGTGGAGTGCTGCAGAGATGGTTGTCCTTCTGGAAGGTTCTCCCATCTCCACAGAGGTTCTTGGTCATGTCCCTGACAAATGTCCTTCTCCCCCGATTGCCGAGTTTAGCCAGGAAGCCAGCTCTAGGAAGAGTCTTGGTGGTTCCAAACTTCTTCCATTTAAGAATGATGAAGGCCGCTTTGTACTTGGAGACCTTCAATTCTGCAGACATTTTTTGGTACTCTTCGCCAGATCTGTACCTCGACACAATCCTGTCTACGGACAATTCCTTCAACCTCATGGCCGATCCACGGCCTGTTCACTCCGCTATCATACAGAAGGTGAGGTCAGCACAGGTGCATCAAATCTGGGACCGAGAGACAGCTTGTATTTCAAGGCCATCAGACTGTTAAATACCCATCAGTAGCCGGATTCCACCCGGTTATATAACCCTGCACCTTAGAGGCTGCTGCCCTATATAAACTCAGCAAAAAAAGAAACATCCCTTTTTCAGAACACTGTTTTTCAAAGATAATTCGTACAAATCCGAATAACTTCACAGATCTTCATTGTAAAGGGTTTAAACACTGTGTCCCATGCTTGTTCAATTAACCATTAACAATTAACCCTCCCGTGGTCCTGGGGGTCAGAGTGACCCAGGCCCTGAGTTTCGAGGGTTCTCCCGCGCCGTCCTGGGGTCAGCGTGACCCATCTGCTCAGCCAGCCAGCACTAGCAAGAAGTGTGTTATTGTGAGTACCATGTGAATTGGGGACCCAGCCAGGGCTACACACGTCCAGACATGCCCCGCTGTGTGTGTGAGTGCAAGAGGACAGCCAAGTGGTGCACGGGTGAACTGCACACACAGCTACACACGCGACAGGGGCGCGACAGGGGCCTCGTCGATTCACGTCATCTCCCGCGTAAGCTGGCCGTAGAGAGAATACTAATATGGTCAGCGGCACACAAAGTCATCGTTACCCCCCCCCCCCCCCCCGTGCCGCATGCTCTCCCCCGCCGCTGCTCAGTGGACCCGATCAGTGGACCCGAGCCACCATGGCCGTGTGTTTCACCGCAGCGCAGGTTCTAGAACAGATCTTCTCCGGCGTCGACCAAGAAGACTACTCCGATTCCGAGGAGCAGGAGGGAGAGGTTTCGTCTTCACGCTCTTCAGACGAAGACCAGGAGGAAGCCCCCGAGGACGAACGTGAGGATGACCACTAGGACGAACGCAAGGACAAACATGATGAAGCCCCCGAGGATGAACACGAGGACGAACACGAAAAAAGAGATGGCCGTGGCTCGAGCCCAAAGGGAGACGCCCTTGCTGTTGAAAAATGGCAAAATCAAATAGTCCCCCGTGCCTACGGCCACCGCCGCAGGGCCCGTGCAATCTGCCACGCCAGGCCGGACAAGACTCCGGGCCCCAAGGCCTACGCGGTGTCACGCGCCTGCGACATCGTGTCCACCTTCCACCTGTTTGTCACACCGGAAATAGAAAGGATAATTGTGGACATGACGAATCTGCACGGGCGAGAAAATACAGTGACGACAGCTGGTGAGCCATGAACGCCACCGACCTGCGCGCCTACGTAGGGCTGCTGATCCTAGCGGGCGTCTACAGGTCCCGAGGCGAGGCCGCGGCCAGCCTGTGGGATGCGGAGAGCAGCAGGACTGTGTTTTGAGCCACCATGCCGCTCAAGGTCTTTCACAAGTACTCAAGGCTGCAGCGGTTCGACGACCGCTGGTTGAGACCGGCGAGGCTCACCACGGACAAACTCGCAGCCATACGAGAGGTCTGGGACCTGTGGGTCTGGAACATGCTGATCATCCTCGCAGTGGCAGACCACCTGTAACAACACCTGCACAGGATCAGTACATCCAAACCTGAACCCGCGGGACAGGTACAGGATGGCAACAACAACTGCCCGAGTTACACCAGGAATGCACAATCCCTTCATCAGTGCTCAGACCGTGCGCAATAGGCTGAGAGAGAGGCTGGACTGAGGGCTTTTAGGCCCGGATCTCAATCCCATTGAGAACGTCTGGGACCTGTTGGATCGGATGATGAGGGCTATGACCATTCCCCCCAGAAATGTCCAGGAACTTGCAGGTGCCTTGGTGGAAGAGTGGGGTAACATCTCACAGCAAGAACTGGCAAATCTGTATCTGGTGTGGCCACACCAGTTGACAGTGAGAGGACGTTTCTATTTTTGCTGAGTTTACATAGACTTGGAATCACTGGCCACTTTAATAATGGAACACTAGTCACTTTAATAATGTTGAAATAATGTTTACATACTGCTTTACTCTTCTCATATGTATATACTGTATTCTATTCTACTTTATTTTAGTCAATGCCACTCCGACATTGCTTGGTCTAATATTTATATATTTCTCAATTCCTTTCTTTTACTTTTAGATTAGTGTCTATTGTTGTGAAATGTTCGATACTGCCGCACTACTAGGAACACAAACATTTCGGTACACCCGCAATAACATCTGCTATATGTGTATATGTGACCAATACCATTTGATTTGATATGACAAGAAGTAAAAGCTCAGTTTTGAGAAGTCAAAATAAGAAGAGAGCTGGACCAGTCTTGATTAGTTGGCTCTAGAAGGTCATGGATCTTTAGACATGCTAATAGCCCAAACATTTATTTAGTAGGCCTTTAACCTAGGTTATACATTAAAAAAATATATTATTAATAACGACAGACTATAAAGTTAAAGGAGTCTATGTTCATACAATCATCCATTAAAGATCCAATATCAAATCAAACTTAAATTCAAACTGCATTTAAAATAGCAAGACTCTTAAAACAATAAAATGAAACAACAAGCATGCCAATAAAAGACATCAAATGTTGTTAAAGAACACAAAACACAAAGGCATCATTGATTAAAACTCTTAAGGATCGGACCCTTTACTTACATTTTTGGCTAAATTGACATACCCAAATCTAACTGCCTGTAGCTCAGGACCTGAAGGAAGGATATGCATATTCTTGATACTATTTGAAAGGAAACACTTTGAAGTTTGTGAAAATGTGAAATTAATGTAGGAGAATATAACACATTAGATCTGGTAAAAGATAATACAAAGAAAAAAACATGCATATGTTTTAATATTTTATCATCTTTGAAATGCAAGACCACAATGTATTATTCCAATTTAAGGGCAATTTAGTGTATGGGCAAAGTTAGTGTATGGGCAAAGTTTTAGACTGATCCAATGAACCACTGCATTACTGTTCAAAATGTTGTATCAAGTCTTCCCAAATGTGCCAGATTGGTACATGACGGTGTGCTCTCCTCAAACAATAGCATGGTATTTCTTCACTGTAATAGCTACTGTAAATTGGACAGTTAGAGTAACAATAATTTAAGCTTTCTGCCCATATCAGAAATGTCTATGTCCTGGGAAATGTTCTTGTTTCTTACAACATCATGCTAATCACATTAGCGCACATTAACTCAACTGTACCACGTGGGGGACACTGATCCCGTAGAGGATTTATAGGCCAAGCTAAAAAGGCTGGTTGACAAATGGGATTTTAACCTCTCACACAGTTTCACAGTACAATGCAGAGTTCCATATAACACTTTGATAATAAAACATCTAAAAAGCATGATACACTTCCTAAAATAAACACAAACAATTATGAAATCATCAAACGTTTATTACTGCTACAATTTAAAAAATAAACTGTGGCTTTGCTCTCAAATTCCCAATGCTAGGCCCCTTGATTTCTCATAGTGTCACATTCGGACATTTATTTCCATTGTTTTGTCTTTATTTAGTATGGTCAGGGCGTGAGTTGGGGTGGGCAGTCTATGCTTGTTTTTCTGTTTGATTTCTGTTTCGGCCTAGTATGGTTCTCAATCAGAGGCAGGTGTCGTTAGCTGTCTCTGATTGAGGATCATACTTAGGTAGCCTGGGTTTCACTGTTGGTTTGTGGGTGTTTGTTTGTCGCCACACAGTACTGTTTCGGTTTCGTTTCTTCACGTTTCTTTTGTTAATTTTGTATTCAGTGTTCAGTACTTTCTTTGATTAAAGTTATGGACCCTTACCACGCTGCATCTTGGTCCGATCCTTACTCCTCTTCAGACGAAGAGGAGATCTGCCGTTACACATAGTTTCACCTCCAAGTTAGTATAATGCCTAAAAAGCAGCCCTGCTTGAAGCTGGTACTACATATTGACTGTCTCTGTAGTCCTAGCAAACTGGACTTTAAACCGACAATATGTACAGCGCTTCATAATTCTCTGAACTGGAATAAACTGTGCCACTGATAGAGATTTCCATGCGTTGCCCCAAACCTCAACAGGGGTCTTGAAAGGATATTGATTTGGATGTTTCAGGAAACAATTTACACGAGCCATGGCATGAGAAATGTGTGTGTTTTCATGTGCTGGACCAACAAGCACATCAGAACAGAGAACAATTGTGTTACTATGCCTGGTGTTAGCTCTACATCTGGTTGAACGCGTGGTATGCCCGTCTGTCTGTCAGTGGTGAACCACTTTGCAAGTACACATGACGAGCAAAAACTTCTACCTTGATCAGTGCTTATAATCTCTCCCAGCATGTCTACCTTATCATGTTGTTCTTCCAGCTGTACAATGGTGAGTTCCTTGTTTGGATACATTCATGTGTAGACTATACAGATAATTCCTATCTTCATTGCTATGACAAACATCGGTTCAAAGGGCAGGCAAATAATGTCTGAGATCACTACAAATTAAACACTGGTCGGATCCGTATTCTCACTCTGATCAATGGCATGTAAGTACTTGGTACCATCAGGACCTACATGTATGTCATCTCTCATGACCACCTGCAAACAAGTTCCTCGTAGTCAGTTGGCAAGACCATGCTCATTTACTGAACCGAGATGCTGTGATTGTTGGTCTTCTGTTTGCTTATGAAACCATTTGCTCGCTCAAATGGAAAGCACCAGAAACTATATACTGGACCATAGTCAAAAATAATTTCAGAAAGTAGCTATGGAGGAGCATATTTGGTGTGCAATAGTGTTTTCCATACGACCTTCCAAAGCTCTCACAGAACGGTTGCATGTGGCAATGAGCCCCTCCAACTCACTCCATTTTGACATAACTTTGACATAAGATGGTACAGGCTTTGACAAAATGGGTCCAGCAATCATAATGGGCATCCTCCACAAATGGGCATCCATTAGGGGCAAATAAGAAGTTAAACACATGTTCAATTTTTCTATTATTGTGCATTGTAGGTGCTTTCAGTGCATCAATTTTAAGCTGAATATTTCTTAGTATTCCATCATCCAGCACACCAATATTCTTCCAGAATCTGGCCCCAGTTTCAGTCTCTATTCTTTTCTTCTCTGACATGGTCTTCACCTGTGTCAACATACTCCCTTGCATTTTGTGAACTTCATTCTGACGTTGTCCATCCAGTCCATAATGGAGTAATCTTCCTTGCGCTTTGACATGATAGCAACACAGTCTATTCTTACAGCCAATCCTCAATCAATAATATGTGAGGTAGAGATATTCTATAGAATTACCAATACACACGTTGAGCCAAGTCTTGGGTATGTTCTGTGCACCTAGAGCCAAAGATGGTGGATAAATGAAGATGTTTTACTAGGGCAGTTTACCATTGAAAAAATGAACACAGTTCTGGTCTACTTAAGGGGTGACTCTCCCATAGACACCAATGCAATAGCAGCTCCATCTGGTCTACTTGTATATGAACCAAAACATTTTTACCAATGAGCGACCATATATAGTCATTGGGAGCGACGCACTGATGGGACAGTAAGTGTAGTTTCATGAAACACTGGCAAAAACTGAAATACAGGGGAATAAAAGGGAGCGTGTCGTGATTAAAATGTAAATAATCCAATCAAATGAACAAAACCAAAAGTGAGAGTGTGACCGTTGAAAATGACCAATCAAATGAATGCGATTTGCAAGGCACAACAATTCATTGGGGGGGTGTTTTCTACTGGAGGCTATTTAAAAATATATATTCCTATAGCTAACAATGTTGCACCAAGCCATGGAAATGGTTATGGATAAGGTTTATAACTGTAGTCTTAGTCCACAATACTCTACACCCCAAGGCCACAACCTTCCAAATGCGACTCCACAACAATGTGAGAAGCAGTCCTATTATTTGTCAACAAAGCAATCTAGCCAGCTAGCATAGCTACAGCCAATATAACATTAGTCAAAAACTAACGTTACTAGCTAGCTGGTTAACACATTTTGTAGTTAAAATGATCATGTTACATGGATTTTACTTGTAACATGATAAAACAAGCTAATTTTAACTAGCTACCAAAGCATAGTTGGCTAATGTTAGCTACCCAACATTGGTAGAAGAATGGATAGCTCGGTAATTAATTAGCTAGATAACCAAGCCTATTAAAATACAGCAAAGGAGACAAGAGGTTATTGCCTGTTTATTTTTTTAATTTATACAATTAGTTTGTGGGACCCACAGGCCCGCCAGGAGTCTCTTTGTGCAAGGGAACGATGCATCACCAAACCAGGGCATGGATTTCCAACAACTCATCATGTAAGGGCCAGGCTGAATCAGAGACTACAACACTAGCTGATATGAACGAAAGACTGATGACAGAAGTAGCTCAACTATTCCAACTATTCCAACAGCAGCCGCTATAGCAGAGCACTTATCCAGAGAATGCACCAGAAAGGGAGACAGGCGTCCGTAACTTTTACAACTTGCACATTGGTGGTAGATAGCTAAAGACAAATATTTGAACCCTGTTAATTTGCTAATGCTGGGCCACATATGTAACATGAATTAGAGGTGCGAATATCATAAATTATGAATTTCATGTTTTTTCTCATGTCTCAGGAAGAACAGTCCGCACAACACCCATGTACTGTCTGCTAGGTTAGTCAGCTGAGATTAAGGTACACAGATGGAAAGTGGAGCATGGCAGATTTTGATGGTGAGGAGTCCCATAAATTTTCTCAAGGATTTTGAAGCATTTAACCATTGTAACACTGACTCCTCAGATGCAGCTGCAAATCTATATCATACTGAAAGAGAGAGACAGGCATAAGTCGTCGGACACCCCAGACAGATGGAGCAAAGGAATGGGACATAGAAATGTGAAGGCGGTGGCACCAGAGGGAGTTTAGTTTATAAATGTGAACCAATCCATACATTGTAAATACCACACAGAGCTTTTAAAAGTTGAGACCTGTTCCACAGATTTGTGTGTGCTTTTTTTAGCGTTGAGATTAATTGAGATTCCAGAGTTGTTTATTGGACAGAATCATTTATTGTCTCCTGTAATTTCACTGGTGATGTCTGGTGTAAAGACAGACCCAGAGGACCCGGATGCATTTTTAATAACTTCTCCACCCTGGCACTTCCCCGAGTTTGAGGACCTGATGGCGTCAGCAGATTACGGGGAGAAAAAGCACCATCAGAATGAAAACCGGAGCAAACGTCCCACGTCCACCGCAGCCCTACCATCAGGAGCTAGCCAGCTAACTAGCTACTAGCTAGTAGTCAGTTAGTCACTGCTAGTGGTCTGCACCGTTAACTTGGACACCAGCCAGCTTCAGCTCGGTCAATACCTGCCAGTCTGCACAGCACAATATCGACCCAGAGCATATCAGACTGCTTTTACTGTACCACATCACCAGATTCCTACTGCAAGCTCTGGACTATTACACCGGATCATCGCAGCTAGCTAGCTGCAACCTGAGTGGCTACTGCTGGCTAACGCCTGCTGGCTAACGCCTCTGTCCCGAGGCAAGCACCAGTTAGCTTGGAGCTAGCCTCGAGCTGGGCCCATCTCCCGGCTAGCCGAAGAAGTCTTCCAGCTAATTCTTGGGCTACAATACCTCTTCTGCCAATTGGCCTGGACCCTTTATTTCCAACACGGAGCCCCCCCGATCCATCACGACTGGTCTGCCGACGTAATCGTCCGAGGAGGTTTCAACAGGCTTTTCCATTGAGATGTTGCCGATAACCCATCTGCTAGCCCCGGTTTTCTGAATCGCCGTGTCCCCAGCTAGCCTAGCGTAGTAGCGACTACCGAATGGCTCCCTGACTCACCTATTGCTGCTCATTGAACCATATGATCACTAGGCTACACATTCCTCCCCTTAATGTCAATATGCCTTGTTTACTGCTGTTTAGGTTAGTTATTATTGTTTTATTTCACTGTAGAGTCCCCAGCCCCGTCCAACATGCTTCTTTTATCCCACCCCCCACACATGCGGAGACCTCACCTGGCTTAACTGGTTCCTCCAGAGACACAACCGCCCTCATCGTCACTCAATACCTAGGTTTACCTCCACTGTACTCACATCCTACCATAACCTTGTCTGTAGATTATGCTCTGAATCCATTCCACCAGAAATCTGCTCCTTTTATTCTCTGTTCTCAACGCACTAGACGACCATTTCTTATAGAATTTAGCCGTACCCTTATCCTACACCTCCTCTGTTCCTCTGGTGATGTAGAGGTTAACCCAGACCCTGTTGTCTCCAGCACCACACCTATTCCCCAGGCGCTCTCATTTGTTGACTTCTGTAACCGTAAAATCCTTGGTTTCATGCATGTTAACATCAGAAGCCTCCTCCCGAAGTTTGTTATATTCACTGCTTTAGCACACTCCGCCAACTCTGATGTCCTAGCTGTGTCTGAATCCTGGATTAGGAAGTTAAGAAGGCCACCAAAAATTCTGAAAATTCCATCCCCAACTACAACCATTTCCGACAAGATAGAACTGCCAAATGGGGCGTAGTTGCAATCTACTGCAGAGATAGCCCGCAGAGTTCTGTCATACTATCCAGGTCTGTGCCCAAACAATTCACGCTTCTACTTCCAAAAATCCACCTTTCAAGAAATAAGTCTTTCACCGTTACCGCTTGTTATAGACCCCCCTCAGCCCCCAGCTTCGCCCTGGACACCATATGCAAATTCATTTCCCCCCATTTATCTTCAGTTTTTACTGTTAGGTGACCTAAACTGGGATATGCTTAATTAACACCCCAGTCGTCCTACAATCTAAGCTAGATGCCCTCAATCTCACCCAAATTATCATGGAACCTACCAGGTACAACCCCAAATCTGTAAACTCAGGCACCCTCATAGATATCATCCTGACCAACCTGCCCTCTAAATACAACTCTGCTGTCTTCAACCAGGATCCCAGCGATCACTGCCTCATTGCCTGCATCTGCAATGGGTCCGCGGTCAAACAACCACCCCCATCACAATCAAATGCTCCCTAAAACACTTCAGCGAGCAGGCCTTTCTAAAAATCGACCTGGCCCGGGTATCCTGGAAAAATATTGACCTCATTCTGTCTGTAGAGGATGCCTGGTTATTTTTTTAAAGTGCTTTCCTCACCATCTTAAATAAGCATGCCCCATTCAAAACATTTACAACTAAGAACAGATATAGCTCTTGGTTCACCCCAGACTTGACTGCCCTTGACCAGCACAAAAAACATACTGTTGCGTACTGCATTAGCCTTGAAATAGCCCCCATGATATGCAACTTTTCAGGGAAGTCAGGAACCAATATACACAGTCTGTTAGGAAAGCTAAGGCTAGCTTTTTCAAACAGAAATTTGCATCCTGTAGCACTAATTCCAAAAAGTTTTGGGACACTGTAAAATCCATGGAGAATAAGAGCACCTCCTCCCAGCTGCCCACTGCACTGAGGCTAGGAAACACTGTCACCACCGATAAATCTACGATAATCGATCATTTAAATAAGCATTTTGCTATGGCTGGCCATGCTTTCAACCTTTCTACCCCTACTTCCGAGCATGTCATGGGTGCACGTCAGCCATGCTCAAGGTCCTAAACGATATCATAACCACATCGATAAAATACAGTACTGTGCCGTCTTCATTGACCTGGCCAAGGCTTTCGACTCTGTCAATCACCGCAGACTCGGCAGACTCAATAGCCTTTGTTTCTCAAATGATTGCCTCGCCTGGTTCACCAACTATTTCTCAGATAGAGTTCAGTGTGTCAAATCGGAGAGCCTGTTGTCAGTCTCTATGGGGGTGCCACAGGGTTCAATTCTCGGCCGACTCTCTTCTCTATATACATCAATGATGTCGCTCTTGCTGCTGGTGACTCTCTGATCCACCTCTATGCAGACGACACCATTCTGTATACATCTGGCCCTTCTTTGGATGCTGTGTTAACAAACCTCCAAACGAGCTTCAATGCCATTCATTCAACAGTCCTTCAGTAGCCTCCAACTCCTTTTAAATGCTAGTTAAACTAAACGCATGCTCTTCAACCGATTGCTGCCTGCACCCGCCGGCCCTACTAGCATCACTACTCTGGACGGTTCTTAGAATATGACTTAGAATATGTGGACAACTACAAATACCTAGGTGTCTGGTTAGACTGTAAATTCTCCTTCCGGACTTAAGCATCTCCAATCCAAAATTAAATTGAGAATTGGCTTCCTATTTTGCAAAAAACCTCCTTCACTCATGCTGCCAAACATACCCTCGCAAAACTGACTATGCTACCGATACTTGACTTCGGCGATGTCATTTAGAAAATAGCCTCCAACTCTCTACTCAGCAAATTGGATGAAGTCTATCATAGTGCCATCCGTTTTGTTACCAAAGCCCCATATACTACCCACCACTGCGACCTGTAAGCTCTCGTTGGCTGGCACACAGGTCAGAACACACAGAACATTGCCTGTTTATTTTTACTACTCTTTCATATACAGTTGAAGTCGGAGGTTTACATACACCTTAGCCAAATACATTTAAACGTATTTTTTCACAATTCCTGACATTTAATCCTTAGTAGAAATTCCTTGTTTTAGGTCAGTTAGGATCACCACTTTATTTTCAGAATGTGAACTGTCAGAATAATAGTAGAGAGAATGATTTATTTCAGCTTTTATTTCCTTCATCACATTCCCAGTGGGTCAGAAGTTTACATACACTCAATTAGTATTTGGTAGCATTGCCTTTAAATTTGTTTAACTTGGGTCAAATTTTTTGTTAGCCTTCCACAAGCTTCTCACTATAAGTTGGGTGAATTTTGGCCCATTCCTTCTGACAGAGCTGGTGTAACTGAGTCAGGTTTGTAGGCCTCCTTGCTCGCACATGCTTTTTCAGTTCTGCCCAGATATTTTCTATAGGATTGAGGTCAGGGCGTTGTGATGGCCACTCCAATACCTTGACTTTGTTGTCCTTAAGCCATTTTGCAACAACTTTGGAACTATGCTTGGGGTCATTATCCATTTGGAAGACCCATATCTGTCTGTAAACAATTTTTGGAAAAACGACTTGTGTCATGCACAAAGTAGATATCGTAATCAACTTGTCAAAACTGTAGTTAGTTAACAAGAAATTTATGGAGTGTTTGAAAAATGAGTTTTAATATATACTGTATATATACAGTTGAAGTCAGAAGATTTCATACACTGAGGTTGGATTCATTAAAACTCATTTTTTCAACCACTCCACAAATTGCAGTTCAAGAAAGAGTTAAGGAAATATTTACCAAATAAACTAAAGTAAAATATAATTAAAAGCAACACAATTAAACAACAATAACAAGGCTATGTACAGGGTGTACCGGTACCGAGTTAATGTGCAGGGGTACAGGTTAGTTGAGGTAATTTGTACATGTAGGTAGGGGTGAAGTGACTATGCATGGATAATAAACAGCAAGTAGCATCAATGTACAAAACAAATGGAGGGGGGTGTCAATGTAAATAGTCCGGTGGCCATTTGATTGATTGTTCAGCAGTCTTATGGCTTGGGGGTAGAAGCTGTTAAGGAGCCTTTTTAGTCCTAGACTTGGTGCTCCGATACTGCTTGCCGTGCGGTAGCAGAGAAAACAGTCTATGACTTGGGTGACTGGAGTCTCTGGCCTATTTTTTGTGCTTTCCTCTGACACCGCCTAATATACAGTAGGTACTGGATGGCACGAAGCTTGGCCCAAGTGATGTACTGGGCCGCACGCACTACCCTCTGTAGTGTCTTATGGTCAGATGCCGAGCAGTTGCCATACCAGGCGGGGATGCAAGCGGTCAGGGTGCTCTCGGTCAGGATGCTCTCGATGGTGCAGCTGTATAACTTTTTGAGGATCTGGGAACCCATGTCAAATCTTTTCAGTCTCCTGAAGGGGAAAAGGTGTTGTCGTGCCCTCTTCACGACTGTCTTGTTTGTGTTTGGACCATGATAGTTCGTTGGTGATGTGGACACCAAGGAACTCGAAAGTAGTTAGTGTAAGGGGTGGTGGGTCTGTAACAGGGGGGAAATAAAGGGTGCGGGGGCTATAACAATGGTCAAGTATGAGTTTCAGGATAACTTAATGGCATGTCAAATTAAATCAAGCGTTATTTATACATTTCAGACATGGAATGCTTCAAATATTATTATTTTTACTTTAATATTTACTAAACAACAAACATAAGAGGATAAAAAACTAAAGTATAACAATAAAAACTGAACAACTAAAAAGCACCCTAAGGAAAAGCAAAGCTAAAAAGTTGTGTTTCAGGTTCTTTATCAGGCTATTCCAACGGCTGGGGGCATCATAACTAAAGGCTGCCTCTCCATGCCTCTTGGTCCTAGGCTTTGGGATAGTTAAAAGGTCAGTGCCAGAGGACCTGAGGGACCTACTGGGTACGTAACTTAAAAGCATGTCTGACATGTATTGGGGTGCACAACCGTGGATTGATTTAAAAACCAATAGAAGAATCATAAAATGAATTACAGGCAGCCAGTGCAGAGACCTTAAAACTGGTGTAATGTGTGCTCTCCGTCTGATCTTGATCAGTAGCCGTGCTACAGCATTCTCTATGTTTTGTACTTGGCCAATGGCTTTCTTGGGTAGACCAGACAGGAGAGCATTACATTAGTCAAGCTTGCTTATAATAAAAGCATGGATGAGTCTCTCTGTATAAGCCTGACAGAGAAACAGCCAAACTTTGGCAATGTTCCTCAGGTGGTAAAAAGCTATTTTGGTCACGTTCCTAATGTGTGATTCGAAATTGAGTTCATCATCTAAAATAACAACTGGTGTTTTATCTTTATTGAACATGAATTAAAATGTGCAGCCAGACTCTCTCTCTGTGCTTTGGCTCCAACAATAAGTACCTCAGTCTTGTCTTGATTTAGCTGGAGGAAGTTGTGAGCCATCCCAGTATTTAAATCACTAATACAGTCTTATAATTTATCTGTGGAGTTAAAATCCTGGTGACTAATTCAGTCTTGTAATTTATCCATGGAGTTAAAATCCTGGTGACACAGAAATGTAAAGTCTCCGTAGCAGTGAAAATCCATACTGTGCTATCTGATAATGCTGCCAAGGGGTAACATATATAAGCGGAACAGTACGGGACCCGAAATCAAACTTTTGTGGAATGCCACGTTTGTTATGTATTTCCTCTGAGTTATGTTTACCAAGGGTGTCAAAAAGATCTTAACCGGCAAAATAGGTCCTAAACCAATTTAGAACTGGACCGGAGAGGCAAACCCACCTCTCCAGTCTGTCCCGAAGGACATCGTGGTGAACAGTGTTGACTGCAGCACTTAAATCCTAGAGTACAAGGACAGAGAGTTGTTTGGCATCTGTGTTGGCTCTAAGATAATTTACCTCTTTAACTAAGGCTGTCTCTGTGTTGTGGTGGGCTCGAAAACCAAATTGGAATTTGTATTAAAAAAAAATACAATTGGCACTTTAAAAAATAATTTAGCTGTTTGAAAACCAATTTCTCCAGAATTTTGATTAAGAATGGAAGGTTGGAGATTAACTTATACAATACCTTGCACTTCTTCAGATATGCAATTAAAAACTGTTTTGAAGAAGATGGTGGGGATAGGATCGAGAAGGCAGGTAGAAGGCTTAAGTTGTGATATCACTTTCCTGAGCATGTCTGTGTCAACCAGGCGAAAATAAATCCATAGTACCTTTGCATGGTAGGCTAGGGCACATATCATCAAACTTCTCATCGGGTCTTGCTTCACTGATAACAAACATTAGGCTGGGTATCTTATTTTTTTAAATATGCAGCAAACTCATCACATTTAGATGTGGACGACAGTTCACGGGGTAGGATTTATCAGGCCATCAATGGTCGAAAAGAGCACTCAAATGATTTTGATTATTAGCGATCAAGTTAGAAAAATGAGACCGTCTGGCATTTCTAATTGCCTTGTTATATATGCCAAGTTGCTCTCTCAGATTATCATAATGGACAACTGCAACTCTGCCTTTCTGCAATTTATCTTTAATTTATTAGCTTCCTCCCTCATCCAAGGGATTCCTGGAGCTATGGCATCAATGGTTGCCCTTAATTTGCTATCAACAAAATCATCACAAGAAGGAGACAGAATAGGTGACAGAGTATTGTTCATACACTCAATATAAGCAGCGCTACAGTCTGAAGACAGCCATGTTTCAGTGAGAAGGTCGTTAAAATCTACGTTAGTGACGATGGTGTCAATATTGGAGTAGTTGGCCAGAACCGTGGGCAGGAGAGAGTTGATGTCATGGACACCGGCTCCTGGGTGACAGTGGAGCTTGGTCGGTCCGCAGAGAGTAGACAGGCAAAAATCTCCCACCATCGAGCTGCCCACAATGGTATCTCAGGCTGGACACATTGCCAGTCAGGATTTCTAGACTCCACCGAGTGTTGTTAACACACCATGGTTCCCCTTATCCAACAGTCAGAGGAGAAACAAGCTTTTGAGGTTTCAGAGATACAGTACATGACCAAAAGTATGTGGACACCTGCTCGTCGAACATCTCATGGGCATTAATATGGATCTGGTCCCCCCTTTGCTGCTATAACTCCACTCTTCTGAGAAGGCTTTCAACTAAATGTTCAAACATTTCTGCTGGGAATTAATTCCATTCAGCCACAAAAGCATTTGTGAGGTTGGGCACTGATGTTGGCTGATTAGGCCTGGCTCGCAGTTGCCGTTCCAATTCATCCAAAAGCTGTTCGATGCAGTTGAGGTCATGGCTCTGTGCAGGGCAGTCAAGCTCTTCCACACCGATCTCGTTAAACCATTTCGGTATGGACCTAACATTTTTGCATGGGGGCATTGTCATGCTGAAACAAGAAACTGTTGCCACAAAGTTGGAAGCATAGATTCAGCTAGAATGTCATTGTATGCTGTAGCGTTAAGTTTTCCCTTCACTAGAACTAAGGGGCATAGCCCGATCTATGAAAAACAGCCCAGACCATTATTCCTCTTCCACCAAACTTTAAAGTTGGCACGATGCATTGGGGCAGATAGCGTTCTCCTGGCATTCACCAAACCCATATTCTTCCGTCGGACTGCCAGATGGTGAAGCGTGATTCATCCCTCTAGAGAACACGTTTTCACTGCTCCAGAGTCCAATGGGGGCAAGCTTTACACCACTCCAGCTGACGCTTGGCATTCCACATACTGATCTTAGGCTTGTGTGCGGCTGCTCGGCCATGGAAACCCATTTCATGGACCTCCCGACGAACAGTTCTTGTGCTGACGTTGCTTCCAGAGGCAATGTTGCAACCGACGCAACACGCTTCAGCACTCAGCCGTCCAGTTCTCTGAGCTTCTGTGGCCTACCACTTTGCGGCTGAGCTGTTGTTGCTCCTAGACATTCCCACTTCACAATAACAGCACTTACAGTTTACCGGGGCAGCTCTAGCAGGGCAGAAATTTTATGAACTGACTTGTTGGAAAGGTGGCATCCTATGACGGTCCCACGTTGAAAGTCACTGAGCTTTTCACTAAGGCCACTCTACTGCCAATGTTTGTCTATGGAGATTGCATGGCGGTGTGTTCGATTTATACACCTTATATACACTTTATAATACCCGATTCCACTAATTTGAGGGGATCCACATACTTTTGTATATATAGTGTAAAACATCTAAGTTCTTACGACTGGCTTGGAACTGACTAGAGTCTTCAAAGGTGCAAGGATAAGTAGGAGTCTGAAACTAGGCTATTGGGTCCAGTGTCTGTGCTGTTTGCGGTGTTGCCAATATAGTGACTTTGACGCTATATTTATCAAATTTTCAGACCTATCCAGAGACTTTTATTAGTAAAAGAGCTACTATTTTTCAGGCTACCTTTGGGGAGGTTTGACATCAAGGGTTTCTATGGTTTTGATAGAATTTAGTGACATTTCCCACACAGTTCTGCAGCAAACGAGAGTGCGAGAAGTCTGTGCAACAGAACTCACTTATTTTTTTGAAAGAAGCTAATTATCCTCTGTGGCCAAATGTTGCTTTAGTAGCCTACTTTAAATAATGTAATGTATTTGTGTAGACAGGAGTAGGCTAATTAGGCTATATACTGTAGATTGGCTGCTACCTAGCTCCTGTTTTTCCAACATTAAACAGAGGAAACTCTCCAAAGACTGGGTCTTGTGAGAGCTGGCTTTCTGTATGAGTAACTTTCACATCAGATGAGGAACTAGCAGCAATCACATGTGTACTGGTTCCAATCTCAGGTATGAACTGGTGCCTGCTCTCCAAGCACTGCAGAGCACAGTAGTCTCCTATGCCTGGGTCCTATGAGAGCTGACATTCTGTGTGAGTAAGTTTGCCAGTATGGGAGAGAGTACTAGCAATTTGAGGGCCCACCCAGGGGTACAGACCAGTCCCTTATATGCCCACCACTCCACTGCTCCAAAGTGTCTCTGCTGTTCAGAATGCCCCCCCCTCCCAGTCTCATCTCTACCCCATTCTCCTCTGGTGGGTTGTGTGCTAACAGAGTGTACAGAGAAAGAAGGGAGCAAGATAACGAAAAATAGAAAAGGAGAGATGGAGAAAGAGAGGGATAACGACAGAGAGATAGATAGAGGGAGAGAGAGAGAGTTCTCTGGTGTCTCATTATGGTGGGAAATGTGAGGGTCCAGATCCAAGAGTATTGATGAAGGACTTTGTGGAGGAGGCTTCTGAGAACCAACAAAGACGGCTTTAGTTTCACTGGCGGAATGCATTTGCATAGCTTAGAAGCCAAAGCGTCTGAACCAAGCCTCATGAAAAGAAACCCCAGGAATCACAGGGACTTCAATGGCAACGCAAGAGAGGGAAAGAAGAGGTGGGGTCTTTGCTTCTATTGCCTCTGTGGAGCAATGGAGAGACATTATCAAGAGCATCTCAGAGCTCCCAATGCAATTGTCTGTCAGAGACTGTGATGCAAACTGAAGGTGTCGTCTCCAGATGAAGATACTACTTACACTTTAACTCACAGCTACAGTTTCATCATATCATACGGAGACATGGTCCTCAAAACAAGAAGAAAACAAGACTTGTTCCTCTCCCTTATTTCATGTTATCATTTAGACAAGTAGTCACCGACCAGTCGATCTCGCCAGACATTCCTAGTCGATCAACAAACATTTCTGTAGAAAAGCCAACGTCTTGTGCTATTGGCAGTAGGTGCACTTGATTCAGAAGCCCTCACACCGGGTAGGCAAAGTGTTCCCATTTTGAACCATTTCATTTGTCTGAAGGGACAAACTCCGCCTACCCGGTGGACCAGGAGAGCTGTGGCTAAATAAATTACACTTACTGTGCTGGCCAATCAGCTCAAATCACTGTTCCTACAGCTTCCACGATGGAAACACCGTACACCTGGTGACAGTGTCAGCATGCACTGCGCCCGACCCGCCACAGGAGTCACTAGAGAGAGATGGGAGATGGACATCCCGGCCTGAAAAAAAACCTTCCCTAACCCGGACGACGCTTGGCCAATTGTGCGCCACCTCATGGGTCTCCCAGTTCTGGCCGGATGCAACACAGCCCTGGATGAAACCCGGGTCTGTAGTGACGCCTCAAACACTACAATGTAGTTCCTTAAACCGCTGCGTCACTCGGGAGGCTGTTCAACACTTTTATAAATCATAAAACGTGCTTCTCCCTACTTTCACTCGAGTTGCAGCTACAATGAATGAGTAGCCAAGTGTATTTTTATTATTATTATTAGCAAATCGTATTTTAATATCGAGGAATATTTAACTTTCTCTGGTCGTAACAACACAAATTTGTGCATGAGGCGAAAATAATGCGACGCAACTAGTGTTTCACCATTAGGTGGAAGAGAGTGTCCCCTCTCTCTGGTCAGTCTCACTGGAGGAAAGGAGCTGAGCTGGTAAAAGGTGGACCCTCTGCTAATCTCCCCCTCCCTCCACTCAGACTGACCATCAGTTCAGTAAAATAAAAAGAGCCAATTATTAGCAAATGACTTCAATTTATGCTCAGCTGTGCCTTGCACGTGATACAACTGTCTGTCAGCCAGCCAACATTATAAACTGGGTGGTTTGAGCCCTGCAAACCGTAGTTTATCAGCACTATTTCATTTTCAACATTATCAAATCACCTATGATTAGTCTAATACAGTGACAACTAAAAGTGTTTTGTCCAATCAATGTAAGCTCTTTGTCATGTTTCTGTCCATGGTGGACCGTGGACCGTCGCAGGAGGTTCCGGACTGTGGACCGTCGCAGGAGGTTCCAGACTGAGGAACGTCGCAGGAAGCTCTGGACTGGGAACCGTCGCCGGAAGCTCTGGACTGGGAACCGTCGCCGGAAGCTCTGGACTGTGAACCGTCGCCGGAAGCTCTGGACTGTGAACCGTCACCGGAAGCTCTGGACTGGGAACCGTCGCCGGAAGCTCTGGACTGTGAATGCGCACTGGAGGCCTAGTGCTTGGAGCCGGTACAGGTGGCACCAGACTGGTGACACGCACTTCCTGGCGAGTGCTGGGAGAAGGCACAGGACGTACCAGACTGGGGAGGCGCACTGGAATCCAGATGTATGGAGTCGAAACAGGTTTTACCAGACTGCTAACCGGATCCTCTGGTCGAATGTTGAGCAGAACACACTTGCACAACATCTCTCTCTCTCTCTCTCTCTCCCAACTTCTCCATCGCCTCCCTGACGGTCTCTGGCTCTTCAGGGAGAGTGCGGGGAGCTGGCACAGGGCGTACCGGACTGGGGACACGCACTTCAGGACGAGTGTGCTGCAGCATTCTCATCACTACCACCTCTCTCCGGAATCTTTCATCAAATTCCTCCTCCGACTACCACACAGGCTCTGGCACTCTCCGCTGTTCGATCGCCAGCTCCATGTGCCTATCCCCCCAAAAGAATCTTAGGGCTTCTTTGGCAGCGGACTGATGACACGCTCCTCATGGCGAGTGCGAGGAACCGGCACAGGACGTACCGGGCTAAGGAGGCGCACTGGAGATCTGGTGCGTGGAGCCGTCACATATGATGCTGGACTGATGACCCGCTCTTTAGCACGCTGCGCTGCCACAGACTCCTAGCCAACTCCATTCTCCGGTATTCTTCCTCACACTCCCATGCGGGCTCTGGCACTCTCTGGGTCGACTGACCACTTCTCTATCGCCTGCTCTATCGCCTGCTCCTCTGGCTCTTCTGCTCCTATCATTAATAAGAATGTCTCAGACGCCAACTGCTCTGGCATCATATTCATTAAGTACCAATGCATATTTTCAAATGGTTGGATTACCGAAATATGGTTCCGTTCCCCCCACCTTTTGATGTTCCCAGACTCTATATGTTTAACAAAGGCTTTTCAAGAGTCCTTCTGTAGAGTCAAGAAAGAGGAAAGGGAGAAAGGTATTTATGGGGGTCATAAACTTCCCCCACTCAGGCCAACTTCATGACACTAGCTAGCAGTGGTGGAAAACTACTCAATTGTCATACTTGAGTAAAAGTAGTCATTTTCTGTTAAGGTGACTCAAGTAAAAGTAAAAGTCACGCAGAAAAATGTTACTTGAGTAAAAGTCTAAAAGTATTATGTTTTAAATATCGTTAAGTATCAAAAGTAAATGTTATTGCAAAAATATACTTAAGTATCAAAAGTAAAAGTACATTTCAAATTGCTTATATTAAGTAAACCAGGCAGCACAATTTTCTTATCGTAAAATGTTTACGGATAGCCAGGGGCACACTAACACCCAGACTTAATTTGTGACTCACCACCTGGATTCGGTCTTATATAGCAAAATGTGACATGGTGTTTTTTACATTATATAAAAGTAGAGACTCAGAAAACAAAATGGTATATCATACAATGCATTTGAGGAACAATGGGAAAGTAATTCTGCTTTGAAAGTTGATCAACTTCCAAACTCACTTTGAGAAAATCACCTTTCAATGTTTTGCTATCTAGTTATCTTCTTTGTCTAAACCCATTCAGCATCGTTCACACCCTCACCCTAAGGTTTAGCCCCACCCATCTCGTTTCGCTCTGGTAGAGCACACTTGACTCTGTGGCCGATGATTTGTTTACCTCTGGATAACATAAAAACAGCCTAACCAGCTCTGCTGGCAACAATTTCATTACACTTTTTTTGCAGCTGTTTACCGGCCATATTCAATGGGTGTTGTACACACGTCATGTAACGTTAGCGAATGAGCCAGCCAGTCAACGATAACTAGTTAAACAGTGCCAACAATGCCACAGTGCTGGGAGCTAACCAACCATGTCCAATGTTAGCTAGCTAACATTAGGCTCTAACTAGAACAGTACACAGCTCTGGGAAATGATTAACATCAGCTAGGGAGCCAGCCAGCTAACATTAGCTTGAAAGGAAACCACTTTCTGTCAAAATGAGAAAACGTGTAATATCTGAAAATGTAATGTTAGCTAGCTAACGCAATACTATCTTACCTGTATACATCATCGTGCATGGACGCGTCTCCCTGACAGGAATGCCATGCCACGGTTGCCCTTAGTTTGAAGATGAAATCCGGAGACAGGTGTTTCCTCCATCTCTTTAGCTATCATACTCTAATTCCACTGATTTCAAAACTTGATCCTCCAGAAAGTGGAGCCACACTTATGTAGCTCCACTATAAAATAAAAAAAAATTAAAAGCCGTGTTCGACAGGATTACCAACACAGACTGACGAGCTTCTATGGCAGACCAATCCAAACTCCTTTCTCGGCATGTCCAGCCCAGTCATTTTCTCAGGCAATCATGGCTAGTGCGAAGGTTGATAACTTTTTCTGTGGCTTAACCAACAAGGCTCGTAATTTATCAATTGTATTTGTATTTTTGATGGCATACATGTTATTAAGGCACATGCAAGTTCACATGTTCAAGAAGGCATTTCTGCCAAAAAACACATTTTGATAAAAAATATTTTTTTACGTTCAAATGGCTCTCCTGTTAAGTTGTGACTTGCGACATACACCTAATTTCCTGAATCTGGTCACATTTACAAACGATGCATTTGTGTTTAGTGAGTCCACCAGATCAGAGGCAGTAGGGATGATCTCTTGATAAGTGTGTGAATTGGACCATTGTCCTGTCCTGCTAAGCATTCAAAATCTAACGAGTAATTTTGGGTGTCAGGGAAAGTATTTTTACTTAAGTACTTTACACCACTGCTAGCTAGCCACCTGGGGACAACACCACAACCAGGTGCAACAACTCAAGTTTTTTTCTGTTAATGACAGTTGGCTTTTAAATGTGATTGGTGTGAAGCCAAATCCAAACTGGCTTCCTTTGACCCTTTTTTGGGGGCACTATGATCATTCACAGTTGAGCTCACTCAGTTTAGCTCCAAGCTGATTGGCTATTTTTTATTTATATTTAACCTTTATTTAACTAGTTTTTTTTAAAATTAATTTTATTTGGGAAGCATGGCTTACCTTGGCATCCATGAATACACACCAGTGGTGGTATATTGGCCATATACCAAACCTCTTCGGGCCTTATTGCTTAAATCTACTCTAACGGTCAAAGGTTTTATAACACCTACTCATTCAAGGGTTTTTATAGATTTTTATTATTTTCTACATTGCAGAATAATAGTGAAGACATCAAAACTATGAAATAACACATATGGAATCATGTACTACCAAAAAAGTGTTAAACAAATCAAAATACATTTTAGTTTTGAGATTCTTCAAATAGCTTCCCTTTGCCTTGATGACAGCTTTGCACACTCTTGGGATTCTCTCAACCAGTAGTGTACTGCATACACCGAAAACCAAGTGTAAATAAATGGTTAACAGCACGAGTAGTTTTAGAACAGGCCCACAACATGGTTTATGAATGTAGAATTCTGTACCTACGATCCGCTGTAGGAAGATAAAAATGCTGCTCTGGTTATATGGGTCAGATCTTTTGACGTGGCTGGGCTAGAAGCAAGACGTTTTCTCTGAAGTAATGGTGCAATGGCTGCACTCACTTTTTTTTCTTCTATAGGGCATTCTGAAAGAACGGCACAGTGAAGGCGACTCATTACAACAATTATCATCTGGGAGATTTTATTCCTAGGTGCACATTGCTCCCAAAATAACGGAATCAACTTGACCGCACTTTAGAGCCCTGGTGATGGCACAATAGCTAAATACACTTACAAGGACTTGTGTGTGAAATGTGGTGCCTCTATCACAAAATCCACGATTCCCCTCAAATTTGACGCTGGTCTAATAAGAATGAAACTGGGCAGATGGGGGGGGGGGGGGGGCAGATGTTACAGCAGTAGTACTTGTAGTATAGTGTCTTTTTAGACCTCTGTGGCCTGCAGCCTTGAAGCTCTGACCAGCCTTCATCAACCCTCAATAATGATTCTGGCAGAGTCATTTAATCATCTCCGACTGCTACAAGATCATATCGACCCCGAAACAGAGTCGGACTGACATCTAAAACGGCAACAGAATACTACAGTGAATAGAATGATGTGTACAGTATTATCTAAAGCGTCATGTTCATGTGTTGCACCATGCATTTTGTTAAACTGGTACAGCATGTGAATATATGTGATGGAACAGAGAATATTATATATTAATACAAACATAGAAATTGGTAACAAGCCAAGATGTCTTGTATCATCTTAGATAATCATCCTACTAATTTTTGGCATTCCTCACTTGTGTCCGTTTATCATCATTATGATGTATTATGATGCCATGCATGCTTCCCATATACTTCCTATTCCTAAACAATGAAATGTTGCATATTGTCATTTTGCATCCATCGAATATAAATGTTGACTTTGAACCCTGGAAAAAACCCTCCCAATTCAACCCATTTCTCTGGAGCCATCCCCATTATGTATGTACTGTATATTGTATACTGATTTGAACATGTACAGCATATTTCAGCAGAGGCTCCTTCCGCCATAATCACGCATGGTCTACAGTATACTGTATGCTCACATCACATGAAGTCTTTGCCACAAGCTACTGCTCTGATGCGGTCACGCAGGCCATGCACATGTACATGTTGTCTTATTATAAGCTTAAGGGGGGGGGGGGGGGGGTTTAAGAGCCTTTAGTGGTCTTAGTCCTTTTGGATCTTCCTAAAAAGCCACCAAGAATATTTTCTCTCTCTCACTCTCTCTGTCACACTTTCTCTTGAAGGCATGTGATTTCTCATTACCGAATGGGGGATGTCAATATAAATGAGCCCATCAACTCTGCCCCTACACATAGAAAGCCACTGAACCACAAGCCCTAGCAGACAGATGTGTAGAAAGCCCTGGGAAGACGGACAAGACAGAGGGACGGGGGTGAGATCTGGTTGGTCAGCACCCCCTTTCTGCTCCTCTTTCCTTTCTCTGAAAGAGATAAGACAACAAACAATTTCATCTGTTCTTCTCTCTCTTTCTTCAACCGAGGGCTGCTGTTCAGTGCTGACGCCAATTAGCAGGCCTGTAGTTTTAAGCAGGAAGTCTCCCTATGCATCGTGAGGAGCATTACGAGACATGATTTATTTAATGAGTGCCTGTTGATGTACATATGTATGGCATATGCTATGAGGCAATAGCTTTGATATGGTATGCGTTTGATTAATTCTGATGGTAAGAAAGAGAACGCTTGTGTATCTCTGGGATTAGGTAATTGGCCTTATGGCATATTGACAGTGTTATACCTTGAATAGTGAATAGGCCGTTCTACTGTAATATTATGGCTTCACAATCAATCGCATTCACATCGATAGCGCAATATTGACATGTGTAAAATCCATTTCGCAAGAGATTCCTATCGCATGCAATATTTTGAAATGACAGTCAGCCGCATGTGACGTTTTCATAGTTTACTCTGTTTTTTTTCTCCTCTTTCGGCTGCTTCACACACACACGCACACACACACACGCACACACACACACACACAAACTACGCCCCCTCACTGTTAGATCCACTTTAAACTCCTTACACTCGTGGGAATTGGCCTATATGGATAGGCTAAATATCAGTGTTTCTTACAAAAGAAATATGGAAAGCATATGCATAACTATGGTAGTAATTTAAAGATTGAAGAAGATTGAAGATTATGGGAAAATGATTAGACTAAAACTGAGGACATAACAGTTCACCTGACAAGACTGAATCGAAACATTACACTGTTGACTATATGTGCATTTTACATTAACTGTACTTTTTTGTGTGACATTTGTTGATAACAAAATCTGAAAAGACTCTGGATACGTTCAGTAACATGATAAGAATATTTGTGGAAAACTTGGGGTAGGTGCAACATAAAACAAAACAAAATGACAAGGGTTTGAAAGAAAGGTCTAACTGGTGGCCCCACACCTCTCCAAAGTATACACAGTTCCCAAGTCATTTCAATGCACTTTTTTGACTGTAAGAAGTCTTCAACTATATGTTTTTTTTATTTTTTTAGCTCTCCTAGATTTGCTGTTGAGGAACTAGAGCAAGCACACTTGTAGTAGTTTTGGTTTGGAACACAGCCCTACGTCCCTGCCTTCACATAGTTACTGTTGTTGTTTAAGCGATCCAAAAATTGTATTTTATAAAAGTAAGCATCATTTGAAAGCAACTCCTTGTCACGCACGGTGCTCAAGTTTAGAACGTCTGCCAGTCAAAACCCATACAGAGCTGTGAAGCTTTGACGTCATGTATAGCATGCTACTGCACATCCACTGCATTCCAACTGAGGCGCTTATCAGTGTCCAAATCTGCCATTTTCAACCCGAATACAGGTATGCATGTAAAGAGGTACGTTTGCATGCTGTTCTGTTAGGTCAAATGCAGTCAACATATTGTTCCAAACATTAGGTCAAATGCTGTCAACAGATTGTTCCAAAAATGAAGTCAAATGCGGTCAACAGGTCATTCCAAACATTAGGTAAAATGCAGTCAACAGATTGTTCCCAACATTAGGTCAAATGCAGTCAAGAGATTGTTCTAAACAATAATGATGTTGCTTTCCACTTTGCTTTTTAATGTATCATTCTATTTACAGTGCCTTGCGAAAGTATTCGGCCCCCTTGAACTTTGCCAACGACATTTATTGGATATTTCAAACTTTTTTAACAAATCAAAAACTGAAAAATTGGGCGTGCAAAATTATTCAGCCCCTTTACTTTCAGTGCAGCAAACTCTCTCCAGAAGTTCAGTGAGGATCTCTGAATGATCCAATGTTGACCTAAATGACTAATGATGATAAATACAATCCGCCTGTGTGTAATCAAGTCTCCGTATAAATGCACCTGCACTGTGATAGTCTCAGAGGTCCGTTAAAAGCGCAGAGAGCATCATGAAGAACAAGGAACACACCAGGCAGGTCCGAGATACTGTTGTGAAGAAGTTTAAGGCCGGATTTGGATACAAAAAGATTTCCCAAGCTTTAAACATCCCAAGGAGCACTGTGCAAGCGATAATATTGAAATGGAAGGAGTATCAGACCACTGCAAATCTACCAAGACCTGGCCGTCCCTCTAAACTTTCAGCTCATACAAGGAGAAGACTGATCAGAGATGCAGCCAAGAGGCCCATGATCACTCTGGATGAACTGCAGAGATCTACAGCTGAGGTGGGAGACTCTGTCCATAGGACAACAATCAGTCGTATATTGCACAAATCTGGCCTTTATGGAAGAGTGGCAAGAAGAAAGCCATTTCTTAAAGATATCCATAAAAAGTGTCGTTTGAAGTTTGCCACAAGCCACCTGGGAGACACACCAAACATGTGGAAGAAGTTGCTCTGGTCAGATGAAACCAAAATTGAACTTTTTGGCAACAATGCAAAACGTTATGTTTGGCGTAAAAGCAACACAGCTGAACACACCATCCCCACTGTCAAACATGGTGGTGGCAGCATCATGGTTTGGGCCTGCTTTTCTTCAGCAGGGACAGGGAAGATGGTTAAAATTGATGGGAAGATGGATGGAGCCAAATACAGGACCATTCTGGAAGAAAACCTGATGGAGTCTGCAAAAGACCTGAGACTGGGACGGAGATTTGTCTTCCAACAAGACAATGATCCAAAACATAAAGCAAAATCTACAATGGAATGGTTCAAAAATAAACATATCCAGGTGTTAGAATGGCCAAGTCAAAGTCCAGACCTGAATCCAATCGAGAATCTGTGGAAAGAACTGAAAACTGCTGTTCACAAATGCTCTCCATCCAACCTCACTGAGCTCGAGCTGTTTTGCAAGGAGGAATGGGAAAAAATGTCAGTCTGTCGATGTGCAAAACTGATAGAGACATACCCCAAGCGACTTACAGCTGTAATCGCAGCAAAAGGTGGCGCTACAAAGTATTAACTTAAGGGGGCTGAATAATTTTGCACGCCCAATTTTTCAGTTTTTGATTTGTTAAAAAAGTTTGAAATATCCAATAAATGTCGTTCCACTTCATGATTGTGTCCCACTTGTTGTTGATTCTTCACAAAAAAATACAGTTTTATATCTTTATGTTTGAAGCCTGAAATGTGGCAAAAGGTCGCAAAGTTCAAGGGGGCCGAATACTTTCGCAAGGCACTGTATATGATTCAAACAGTTCACCCAAGTGTTTTGATCGATATTGCAAGTCAAATCGCAATATTTAGTTTAAAAAAAATCTAAATCATACTGAACAAAAATCTAAGCACAACATGTGAAGTGTTGGTCCCATATTTCATGAGCTGTAAAAAAAAAAAATTGCAGAAATTGTCCATTTGCACAGAAGCTTATTTCTCTAAAATGTTGTGCACACATTTTTTACTTCCCTGTTAGTGAGCATTTCTCCTTTGCCAAGATAATCCATCCACCTGACATGTGTTGCATATCAAGACGCTGATTAAACAGCATGATGATTACACAGGTGTACCTTGTGCTGGGGACAATAAAAGGCCACTCTAGAATGTGCAGTTTTGTCACACAACACAATACCGCAGATGTCATTTTTTTTTGAGGGAATGTGTAGTTGGCATGCTGACTACAGGAATGTCCACCAGAGCTGTTGCCAGAGAATGGATTGTTCATTTCTCTACCATAAGCCGCCTCCAACGTCATGTTAGAGAATTTGGCAGTACATCCAACCGGCCTCACAACCGCAGACCACGTATATCCATGCCAGCCCAGGACCTCCACAACCGGCTTCTTTAGGGATCAGTTGAGACCAGCCACTCGGACAGCTGCTGAAACTGTGGGTTTGCACAACCAAAGAATTTCTGCACAAACTGTCAGGAACTGTCTCAGAGAAGCTCATCTATGTGCTCGTCATCCTCACCAGGGTCTTAACCTGACTGCAGTTTGGAGTCGTAACCAATTCCAGTGGGCAAATGCACAGCTATTGAAGAGGAGTGGGACAGCATTCCATGGGCCACAATCAACAGCCTGATAAACTCTATGCGAAGGAGATGTGCCGCGCTGCAAAAGGCAAATGGAGGTCACACCAGACACTGACTGCTTTTCTGATCCACGACCCTACTTTTCTTTTTTATTTAAGGTATCTCTATTCCCAGTCTTGTGAAATCAATAGATTCGGGTCTAATGCATTTATTTACATTGACTGATTTCCTTATATGAACTGTAACTCAGTCAAATCTTTGAAATCGTTGCATGTTAAAGTTCATTTTTTTGTTCAGTGTAGATTTTTTTGCCCATGTCGTGCAGCCCTAGGTAATGTCTGGTTAAAACACGTGTGCAAATATGACAAGAAAAGAAGCCAATATGACCAACCCTGGCAGCGTGTGGGATACTGCCATGCATTTCATAGCGGAGCGCAAGAGAATCGTATGTACAAGCATAATGCACCTCACTAAATATATATATATATATATGTGAACAACTGAATAATGTTGTGTTGCTGTGACTGTGAACAAAGCCCATTGAAGTGGTCATTCTTGCATGTTTATTTCAACGCCTCTATCAACAGGTGTGTCCTGCCTCCATTCCAGTTAGCTAACCTCTCAATCCCCCTTCTAGCACCATAGGCATTGGATGAAACAAAATCTATGGAATGGTACCAAAATATCGGTAATATGCCAGCTTGGCACTGCATCGCCATAATATTATTATACCATCACCAGTTTCTACTTGAACCCCTATAGTCTGCAGCTTCCTCATTGGTCAACAGCAGTAGTAATGTACAATGCACTCGTAGCATTGACCATATGATCAGTGGCATATCACAGTTTCACGGGACACCCCCGCAAGGTTATATTCTACACATTATGCCGTGATGCCTTGGAGGGGCTGCTTGGAAATGTAATGTGTTACATCCCCATCAGCAGTCTCTATTGAACCCCTCAGTTTGACCGACCCTCACTGGCTCTGGATAATCCCACTAGTACATAGCATGCCTGCTTGGTACTAAAGCATCACCACCAGCATCGGCAGTCTTAAACTCTGGATCTGACCGGAGCTTTCTCTCTGGTCTACAATCTTCTCTCAGGTCATTGCCACTAGTAGCAACAGCTGTAGGTCAGTGCTGTCTGTCCCCGTGTATCCAGATCGGAGGTGAGGTGGCTCCACTGGCTCCTATGATTCATATGATTACCGCAGAGCAGTGAGAGCACCACTGCTTTCAACACACATGCTTATTCAGCCAAGGGAGCATCAGTCTGTGCCACTGTTTGCACACTCCTGTCCAACCGGGCAAAAGCTGGTTGAATCAACTTGTTTCCACGTCATTTAAACCAAATAACGCTATGTGAATCAACATGGAAAACTGATTTTGGATTTCCAAAAATTAATCTATGTAAGGGAATTTTGTCTCTTTTTTACCCAACTTTTCACCTAAATCGAATGACAGTGAAATGTTTAGTTGATTTCATGTTAGTTGACAACTCAAACAAATGTAGATAAAAACTAGAAGTTGAACTGATGTGTGTGTGTGTGTGTGTGTGTGTGTGTGTGTGTGTGTGTGTGTGTGTGTGTGTGTGTGTGTGTGTGTGTGTGTGTGTGTGTGTGTGTGTGTGTGTGTGTGTGTGTGAGAGAGAGAGAGAGAGAGAAGGAGAGATAGATAGATAGACACTCTCTGCTTATACATTATTTGAATACCATTCATGTTGGTGAATACCAAAAGTTTATACATAACAGCACTCGCTCACTGATGACTGTTAGGAGACGCTTAACGAAATAATGTGACGGTCACATTGTCTGAATCTACAAACGTAAAACATTATACTTAATAGGTTAAGATACATAGACGGCCCTCAATATGCACCCACATCGACACTAACAACGGAGGGACTTAATCGACTGTGAATGATAATCAATATTTAGACGAATAATTTGTGAAGGATTTGATCGGAATTATACCGTTTGTGATATATTCTCTGTTCAATAACCTGGCGCGGGTCACTCACCAGTCTATAAAATGTAATTCAACTCCCCGTGCAACATCAGCACTATATGATTCTAAGGAGAAAGCAGTATGTGTATATAGGCTATGTTGCCAGGTAGATAGTACGGTTGCAATTATTTTACAAGGTCATGATCACGTTTGTTGCAACCCGTGGGAGGATAAAGCACACTTACCGTACACTCCTTGGCAACGGATGCCCTCCAGAGACAGCGTCAGGAGCCCCAAAACAGAAATTATTAGGTCCATCCTTTACGTTAATCTCAACATTTCCAGCACTCAAAGGCGAGAAGTCCTTTCCGGGGCGAGGAAGGAGGTTGGCGAGGCGGAACTCGCGTGCATAGATAGATCACCGAACACCGCTGCCGCTCCAATCCGGGTGCTGATTAATTTATGTTCTGAATGCGTTGCGCCTTGAATTTATGAACACAGAAGGCAAAAAGGTGCGTTTTCACCTCAGTACACTGTCAAAATAAATCAAGGGCTGACGAATTCACTTGAAAAAGCGGTGTTCTGCTCGTAGTCAATGGATGTCTTGGCGGTTCTGTAGAAAACAGAGAGCCAGGGAAGAGAGACAGAGTAGATCAGAATAGTACGCCCTAGCCTACAGTCAGTCAGTGATGATAGTGGACGAACTAGGCTGTTTCAGGTAGGTGGGACCCAAGAATGATGTAGACTATATTCGGTCCTGTCCGTCACGTTAGTGCTGATCTTCTGGGCTCCTCACTGAGTGGTCACACTGATGCTCCTGGCTGCGGAATGGTTGAGAAGATAACCAGGGACATGGCTCCTCAGCGGTTCCAGCGGTTGTCATGTCTTAATCTGGGTCTGTTTAGATAGAATCAATGAACTGCAATTTGAAAAGCGCTACCATTTACATCACAACTATATTCTCTGCAATTTGCTACTCGGGAAAAAAACGGTTGGCTGCTGCTACAAGCGGGTGAGTTCTAGAACGGCGATTATCAGCACAGCGCTACATCAGCACTGCATCTCGACGCCGTGCGCGAGTCATCTCCGGTGGGGATGTTGATGTAGAGGGGGGTGAGTCCAGTTTAGGGAGAGGGAGGGGAAAGAGAGCAGTGCGTGTACCAGATTGCCGGTATGATTCCGGTGTAGAATAAAATGAGAAGCTTCTCGTCGTTTCTCTTCCCACTTTATAGGATAACGGTATTTTACCGGCTGGATTGGCGGATATGGGGGAGTTGAGCATCAGTCACGCTGCGCAATACGTGCTGCGATGATTCGGAGACGGAGCGGCACTGCAACCGTTCTCTCGCTACGTCAAGGAGTGCGTGACTTCCAGCCTTCATCTGTATGGAAGGCTACGCGCAGCGTCAGGCGAGGCGTGTGGGTGAGTGCAGCTGCTGGATTGAGAGAGAGAAAGAGAGGGATTTATTGGAATTCTGTAGAGATAACAGAACACTGCAATCAACAGCAAACACCTCGAGATGACCGGTCATATTCCGACTTGTCTATTCACTTCTCTATAGACAAGGCGCTTTCGTTGATTGTTATTTTCAGTTGATTGGCAGTAGGCTACAACTGGGCTACTGATGTAACTCTTAGAATTTGAATGGGTGTACAGGGGGGTCTCATATATGAGATAACTAACTATTCATGTTACAGCACTCTACTTTTCTGCAGGGAGGAAAGGCAGGAGGAGAGGACCACATCCCCAACCACCTGAATGCACATGGGCACACACACACACACACACACACACACACACACACACACACACACACACACACACACACACACACACCAAAGCAAGTGAAATCATAAACAAAAGTGAAACAAACAATCAGAATGAACAGTAAACATTACACTCAGGAATAGAGGCATTTCAAATGTCATATTATGGCTATGTACAGTATTATAAAGATGTGCAAATAGTTTAAGTACAAAAGGGAAAATAAATAAACAGAAATATGGGTTGTATTTACTTCGTGTTTGTTCTTCACTGGTTGCCCTTTCCTTGAGACAACAGGTTACAAATCAAATAGAATGTTACTGGTCACGCACACATATATAGCAGATGTTATTGCAGGAAAAGCAAAAAAAAAAAAAAAAAAAAAAAGCAAAATGCTTGTGTTCCTAGCTCCAACAGTGCAGTAGTATCTAACAATTCACAATACACACAAATCTCGATGTAAAATAATGGAATTAAGAAATACAGTGCCTTGCGAAAGTATTCGGCCCCCTTGAACTTTGCGACCTTTTGCCACATTTCAGGCTTCAAACATAAAGATATAAAACTGTATTTTTTTGTGAAGAATCACCAACAAGTGGGACACAATCATGAAGTGGAACGACATTTATTGGATATTTCAAACTTTTTTAACAAATCAAAAACTGAAAAATTGGGCGTGCAAAATTATTCAGCCCCCTTTTAAGTTAATACTTTGTAGCGCCACCTTTTGCTGCGATTACAGCTGTAAGTCGCTTGGGGTATGTCTCTATCAGTTTTGCACATCGAGAGACTGAAATTTTTTCCCATTCCTCCTTGCAAAACAGCTCGAGCTCAGTGAGGTTGGATGGAGAGCATTTGTGAACAGCAGTTTTCAGTTCTTTCCACAGATTCTCGATTGGATTCAGGTCTGGACTTTGACTTGGCCATTCTAACACCTGGATATGTTTATTTTTGAACCATTCCATTATAGATTTTGCTTTATGTTTTGGATCATTGTCTTGTTGGAAGACAAATCTCCGTCCCAGTCTCAGGTCTTTTGCAGACTCCATCAGATTTTCTTCCAGAATGGTCCTGTATTTGGCTCCATCCATCTTCCCATCAATTTTAACCATCTTCCCTGTCCCTGCTGAAGAAAAGCAGGCCCAAACCATGATGCTGCCACCACCATGTTTGACAGTGGGGATGGTGTGTTCAGGGTGATGAGCTGTGTTGCTTTTACGCCAAACATAACGTCTTGCATTGTTGCCAAAAAGTTCAATTTTGGTTTCATCTGACCAGAGCACCTTCTTCCACATGTTTGGTGTGTCTCCCAGGTGGCTTGTGGCAAACTTTAAAGAACACTTTTTATGGATATCTTTAAGAAATGGCTTTCTTCTTGCCACTCTTCCATAAAGGCCAGATTTGTGCAATATACGATTGTTGTCCTATGGACAGAGTCTCCCACCTCAGCTGTAGATCTCTGCAGTTCATCCAGAGTGATCATGGGCCTCTTGGCTGCATCTCTGATCAGTCTTCTCCTTGTATGAGCTGAAAGTTTAGAGGGACGGCCAGGTCTTGGTAGATTTGCAGTGGTCTGATACTCCTTCCATTTCAATATTATTGCTTGCACAGTGCTCCTTGGGATGTTTAAAGCTTGGGAAATATTTTTGTATCCAAATCCGGCTTTAAACTTCTTCACAACAGTATCTCGGACCTGCCTGGTGTGTTCCTTGTTCTTCATGATGCTCTCTGCGCTTTTAACAGACCTCTGAGACTATCACAGTGCAGGTGCATTTATACGGAGACTTGATTACACACAGGTGGATTGTATTTATCATCATTAGTCATTTAGGTCAACATTGGATCATTCAGAGATCCTCACTGAACTTCTGGAGAGAGTTTGCTGCACTGAAAGTAAAGGGGCGGAATAATTTTGCACGCCCAATTTTTCAGTTTTTGATTTGTTAAAAAAGTTTAAAATATCCAATAAATGTCGTTCCACTTCATGATTGTGTCCCACTTGTTGTTGATTCTTCACAAAAAAATACAGTTTTATATCTTTATGTTTGAAGCCTGAAATGTGGCAAAAGGTCGCAAAGTTCAAGGGGGACGAATACTTTCGCAAGGCACTGTATATAAATGCTAGGAGGAGCAATGTCAGAGTGGCATTGACTAGAATACAGTAGAATACAGTATATACATATGAAATGAGTATAACATTATATAAACATTATTAAAGTGTCCAGTGTTCCGTTATTAAAGTGACAAGTGATTCCATGTCTATGTTGTCGTGGGAATGTTCTCATCAAGTGAGAGAGACTTCACAAGACCCAATAAATATAGGAGTTTATCAAAATTGGATTTGTTTTCATATTCTTTGTGGGTCTGTGTAATCTGATGGAAATATGTGTCTCTAATATGGCCATACATTTGGTAGGAGGTTGGGAAGTGCAGCTCAGTATCTGCCTAATTTTGTTTGCAGTGTGCACATAGCCTGCCTTCTCTTGAGAGCCAGGTCTGCCTACGGTGGCCTCTCTCAACAGCAAGGCTATGCTCACTGAATCTGTACATATTCATTTCGGGTCACAGTGGTCAGGTATTCTGCCACTGTGTACTCTCTGTTTTGGGCCAAATAACATTCCAGTTTGCTCTGTTTCTTGTTAAATTCTTTCCAATATGTTAAGTAATTATCTTTTTGTTTTCTCATGATTTGGTTGGGTCTAATTGTCCTGCTGTTGCTGTCCTGGGGCACTGTGGGGTCTGTTTGTGTTTGTGAACAGAGCCCCTGGACGGTTTGGGAATTGCTTCCTTTTAGGTGGTTGTAGAATTTAACGTCTCTTTCTGGATTTGGATAATTAGCAGGTATCGCCCTAATTCTGCTCTGCATGCATTATTTGGTGTTTTACGCTGTATACTGAGGATGTTTTCGCTGAATTCTGCATACAGAGTCTCAATTTGGTATTTGTCCCATTTTGTGAATTCTTGGTTGGTGAGCAGATGCCAGACCTCATGACCCTAAAAGGCAATGGGTTCCATAACTAATTCAAGTATGTTTTTTGCCAGATCCTAATTGGGATGTGGAATTTTATGTTCCTTTTGATGGCGTCGAAGGCCCTTCTAGCCTTGTCTCTCAGATCATTCACGGCTTTGTGGAAGTTACCTGTGGTGCTGATGTTTAGGCTGAGGTAGGTATAGTTGTTTTGTGTGCTCTAGGGAAACTGTGTCTAGATAGAATTTGTATTTGTGGTATTGGCAACTGGACCTTTTTTGGAAGACCATTATTTTTGTCTTACTGAGATTTACTGTCAGGGCCTAGGCATGTCAGAATCTGTGGAGAAGATCTAGGTGTTACTGCTGGCCCTCTTGGTTAGGGGACAGAAGCACCAGATCATCAGCAAACAGTAGACATTTTGACTTCAGATTCTAGTAAGGTGAGGGCGGGTGCTATAGACTCCTCTGATGCCCTCGCCAATTCATTGATACACACTATATCTACTTCAAATTAGTGGATTTGGCTATTTCAGCCACACCCATTGCTGACAGATGTATAAAATTGAGCACATAACCATGCAATCTCCACAGACAAACATTGGCAGTAGAATGGCTTTACTGAAGAGCTCAGTAATGGTTTGTTGAGACTGGTGTGGAAGAACTTCACTGACCTGCAGAGAGCCTTCACCTCAACCCCATCAATGGTCTTTGGGATAAATTGGAACGCCGACTGTGAGCCAGGCCTAATCGGCCAACATCAGTGCCCGACCTCACTAATGCTCTTGTGGCTGAGTCGAAGCAAGTTCCCGCAGCTGTGTTCCAACCCCAGAAGAGCAGAGGGCTGTTTATAGATTTTGGTATGAAATGTTAGACGAGCAGGTGTCCATATACTTTTTTAGTGTTATATGTTTTTCCCCCCAATACCGCTTTCCATCAATTTGTATAGCAGACCTTCATGCCAAATTAAGTGAGAAGCTTTTATTTAAGTCAATAAAACTACAAAGCATTGCCTTTGTTTTTGTTGTTTGTCAATTAGGGTGTGCAGGGTGAATACGTGGTCTGTCGTATGGTAATTTGGTAAAAAGCCTATTTGACATTTGCTCAATGCATTGTTTTCACTGAGGAAATGTACTATTCTGCTGTTAATGATAATGCAAAGGATTTCCCCAAGGTGGCTGTTGATGCATATCCCACGGTAGTTATTAGGGTCAAATTTGTTTCCACTTTTGTGCATTGCGGGGATCAGTCCTTGGTTCCAACTATTGGTGAAGATGATGTTAAAGAGTTTAAGAATAGCTGTTAGGGTTTTCTTCCGTCGAAGGAGAGGCAGACCAAAATGCAGCGTGGTTATTTCGATACATGTTTAATAAAATATAAACATGAACAATACAAAACCCTAAACAGCCTATTCTGATGAATAACTAACACAGAGACAGGAACAATCACCCACGAAAAACTCAAAGAATATGGCTGCCTAAATATGGTTCCCAATCAGAGACAGCGATAAACACCTGCCTCTGATTGAGAACCACTTCAGGCAACCATAGAATTTTCTAGACAACCCCACTATACCACAATCCCAATACCTACAAAAACCCCAAGACAAAACACACCACATAATTAACCCATGTCACACCCTGGCCTGACCAAAATAATAAAGAAAACACAAAATACTAAGACCAGGGCGTGACAATAGCTAATTGGAATTTGTGGTCTGTAAATTTTATCATTTAATTTAGGATACCATCAACACAACAGGCCTTTTTGGGTTTGAGGGGTTTTCATTTTGTCCTGTAGTTCATGCAATGTAATTTGAGAAACCAGTGGGTCCTGGTCATCTTTAATAGATGATTCTAATATTTGTAATATATTATGTACAGTACCAGTCAAAAGTTTGGAAACACCTACCCATTATAGGGTTTTTCTTTATTTTTACTATTTTCTACATTGTAGAATAATAGTGAAGAGATCAGAACTGTGAAATAACACATATTGAATCATGTACAGTAAGTAGTAACCAAAAAAAGTGTTAAAACAAATCAAAATATATTTTATATTTGAGATTCTTCAAAGTAGCCATCATTTGCCTTGATGACAGCTTTGCACACTCTTGGCATTCTCTCAACCAGCTTAATGAGGCAATCACCTGGAAGGCATTTCAATTAACGGTTCCAACCACTGTGTCTTTGTGATATGCATAGTAGGTGAACGGATGATCTCTGAATGTGTGGTTCCCACCGTGAAGCATGGAGTAGGAGGTGTTATGGTGTGGGGATGCTTTGCTGATGACACTGTCATGGATTTATTTAGAATTCAAGGCACACTTAAACAGCATGGCTACCACAGCATTCTGCAGCGATACGCCATCCATCGGGTTTCGCTTAGTGGGATATAATTTGTTTTTCAACAGGACAATGACCCAAAACACACCTCCAGGTTGCGTAAGGGCTATTTGACCAAGAAGGAGGGTGATGGAGTGCTGCATTAGATTATCTGGCCTCCACAATCACCCAACCTCAATCCAATTGAGATGGTTTGGGATGAGTATGACTGCAGAGTGAAGGAAAGTCAGAAAGTCAGTTGTCTCGTTTATGTGATTCTGGATTTTCGTTCTCCGTTTTGGAAGATTATTTTTGAGTAAATTTACTATTATTACTCAGCTCTGTGTCCTACGCCTGACTCCGCCTTAACCACATATCCTACACTCTGACACATAGTCACTTCACCCCTACCTACATGTACAAATAACCTCAACTAGCCTGTACCCCTGCACATTAACTCGGTACCGGTACACCCTGTATATAGCCTTGTTATTGTTATTTAATTGTGTTACTTTTAATTATTTGGTACATATTTTCTTATCTCTTTCTTGAACTGCAATTTGTTGAGTGGTTGAAAAACTAGTTTTAATGACTCCAACCTAAGTGTACGTAAACTTCCGACTTCCACTGTATATCTACATTAAAACTCGTTTTTCAACCACTCCACACATTCCTTTTCAAACTATAGTTTTTGGCAACATACATTGTGCATGACACAAGTAGTTTTCCCAACAATTGTTTACAGACATATTATTTCACTTATAATTCATTGTATCACAATTCCAGTGGGTCAAAAGTTTACATACACTAAGTTGACTGTGTCTTTAAACAGCTTGGAAAATTCCAGAAAATGATGTCATGGCTTTAGAAGCTTCTGATAGGCTAATTGACATAATTTGAGTCAATTGGAGGTATACCTGTGGATGTATTTCAAGGCCTACTTTCAAATGCAGTGCCTTTTTGCTTGACATCATGGGAAAGTCAAATGAAATCAACCAAGACCTCAGAAACAAAATTGTAGACCTCCACAAGTCTGGCTCCTTGGGAGCAATTTCCAAATGCCTACCACATTCATACAAACAATAGTACGCAAGTATAAACACCATGGCAATTTTGGAAGAAATGTCCTCTGGTGTGATGAAACAAAATACAATTGTTTAGCCATAATGACCATTGTTATGTTTGGATGAAAAGGGGGGAGGCTTGCAAACCGAAGAACACCATCCCAACCGTGAAGCACGGGGGTGGCAGCATCATGTTGTGGGGGTGCTTTGCTGCAGGAGGGACTGGTGCACTTCACAAAACAGATGGCATCATGAGGAAAGAAAATGATGTGGATATATTGAAGCAAAATCTCAAGACATCAGTTAGGAAGTTAAAGCTTGGTCTCAAATGGGTCTTCCAAATGGATAATGACCCCGAGCATACTTCCAAAGTTGTGGCAATATGGCTTAAGGACAACAAAGTCAAGGTATTGGAGTGGCCATCACAACGCCCTGACCTCAATCCTATAGAAAATGTGTGGCCAGAACGGAAAAAGCGTGTGCGAGCAAGGAGGCCTACAAACCTGACTCAGTTACACCAGCTCTGTCATGAGGAATGTGCTAAAATTCACCCAACTTATTGTTGGAAGCTTGTGGAAGGCTTCCCGAAATGTGTGACCCAAGTGAAACAATTTAAAGGCAATGCTACCGAATACTAATTGAGTGTATGTAAACTTCTGACCCACTGGGAATGTGATGAAAGAAATTAAAGCTGAAATAAATCATTCTCTCTACTATTATTCTGACATTTCACATTCTGAAAATAAAGTGGTTATCCTAACTGACCTAAGACAGGAAATTTTTACTAGGATTAAATGTCAGGAATTGTGAAAAACTGAGTTTATTAAATATATTTGGCTAAGGTGTATGTAAACTTCCGACTTGGGGACATTTCTATCTGTTGAGATAATATCCTTATTAATTTCTAGCCAGATGTATAATGTTCCCGTTTTGACTATTTTAATCTCTCTCTTTCTATCTCTCTCTGTCTCTCACATTCACTCACACTCATCATCATCGATGGAGGGCAAAATTAATGTAGCCTATGCTGAGGAAGATGGGCTTGTCACCCTTGATGAAACTGTTTTACTTACTCAAACATGTTCTCAAAGCTGAAAGGACTATAATTGGTTGCTTCAGGTCCCCAGTGAAAATGGAGAGGAGGAAGGAATACCAAACTGAGAGCAGGCGTGGAGTAGACGTGTCACATGACTTGATTCTGAAAAAATTGAGGCAAAAAATTGAGGGAAGAAGAGGAAGAACAAAATTCACCAGGAGTGAGCATCAAGAAAGCAAAACAAGGTAAGTTGAATATAGCTAGCAAGTTTTTCATGTCTCTGACTTCAGTTTCAATATAATCATCAAGAGCAGGCCACCAGAGAAAACTTCTAACTAAGGATTTTATCTTAACGATACCCCAATGACTCTCATGTAGTTCTGCCAATAGTCTGCTTTGCAGGCTTTGTGGAATTACCACACTGTAACCCCAAAGAATACAATCACCCTCAATGGTAAGTTCAAACTTTGTTTTGACGTAAGGTTTAAAGACTTTGTTTGGTACACGGTTTGGCCAACCTGATATTACATACTACTTCACCATTTTCAATACAGGATCTTTCTCCGTTTCAAGTGATATATCTTTAGCAGTGATTGGCAAGTCATCTGTTGGAGGGATTGTGCGTTCCTGGTGTAACTCGGGGAGTTGCTATTGCCATCCTGTACCTGTCCCGCAGGTGTGATGTTTGGATGTTTTCTGTTTCATGGGGTGTATCCCCTCTGCATCTAGATAGGCTACACTGTTCTGGAAGAAAAAACATTTCTCTTTTTTAACTTTCAGATTGCAGACTTGTTCGTTTTCGCACTTCTTCAAGATTTCTCATGTGCTTTTCTGTGTCACACCCTGTGATACGTATCTCATTAAGATAGCAGATTACCCCAACTATACCTTTGCTTTTGCTAACAAAGCAAATTTGAGGAAAATGCTTCCAAAGTTCTATCAACGCATTTACTGTTGTACTCGTGTTGCTAAAACAATCAATCAATGCTACTCCCCCTACAATGCCTACAAGGCCCTCCTCCGCCCTTTTTGGTCCTCCCTTCCTATAGGCACAAACTCAAACAGGAAGTACCCGTGCTAAGGTCTATTCAACGCTGGTCTGACCAATCGGAATCCATGCTTCAAAATTGTTTTGATCACGTTGACTGGGATATGTTCCAGGTAACCTCTGAGAATAACATTGACATATACACGTACACAGTGACTGAGATCATCGGGAAGTGTATAGGCAATGTTGTTCCCACTGTGACTATTAAAACCTACCTAAACCAGAAACCTTGGATAGATGGAGGCATTCGCACAAAACTGAAAGTGCAAACCACATTTAACCATGGCAAGGTGACTGGGAATATGGTTGAATACAAATTGTATAGTTATTAACTCCGTAAGGCAAACAAACAGGCAAAACGTCAGCATTCAGTTTTGCCCAAATGCTGCCGTCTATACACGGTCAAAACAATCTTGAAGCATTGATTCCAATTGGTCAGACTAGCATTGAATACATCTTAGCACGGGTACCTCCTGTTTAAGTTTCTGCCTACAGAAAAAGGTGGGCCGAACAGGCCCCCATTAACATTGACGGGGCTGTAGTGGGGTGGGTCGAGAGTTTCTTGGTGTCCACATCAGCAACGAACTATCATGGTCCAAACATACCAAGACAGTCGTAAAGAGGGCATGACAACACCTTTTCCCCCTCAGGAGACTGAACAGATTTGGCATGGGTCCCTAGATCCTCAAAAGGTTCTACAGCTGCACCATCAGTCAGAGCATCCTGACTATAGAGCATTTGGATGATCCAGAAGAAGATTGGGAGAATTGGGAGCTCTGAAGCAAGCTTCCAGAAAATTGGAACGGAAATGGCGTCACACCAAACTGGACGTCTTCTGACTAGCTTGGAAAGACAGTGCAGTATCGAAGAGCCCTTACTGCTGCTCGATCATCCTATTTTCCAACTTAATTGAGGAAAATAAGAACAATCCGAAATTCCTTTTTGATACTGTCGCAAAGCTAACTAAAAAGCAGCATTCCCCAAGAGAGGGTGGCTTTCACTTCAGCAGTAATAAATTAATGAACTTCTTTGAGGAAAAGATCATGATTATTAGAAAGCAAATTACGGACACAACTTTAAATCTGCGTATTCCTTCAAAGCTCAGTTGTCCTGAGTCTGCACAACTCTGCCACGGATCAGTCGTCCTGGTCCCTTTGCAGAAAAACAGCCCCAAAGCATGATGTTTCCACCCCCATGCTTCACAGTAGGTATGGTGTTATTTGGATGCAACACAGCATTATTTGTCCTCCAAACACGACGACTTGAGTTTTTACCAAAAAGTTGTATTTTGGTTTAATCTGACCATATGACATTAAAATCAAATCAAATCAAATTTATTTATATAGCCCTTCGTACATCAGCTGATATCTCAAAGTGCTGTACAGAAACCCAGCCTAAAACCCCAAACAGCAAGCAATGCAGGTGTAGAAGCACGGTGGCTAGGAAAAACTCCCTAGAAAGGCCAAAACCTAGAAAGAAACCTGGAGAGGAACCAGGCTATGTGGGGTGGCCAGTCCTCTTCTGGCTGTGCCGGGTGGAGATTATAGCAGAACATGGCCAAGATGTTCAAATGTTCATAAATGACCAGCATGGTCGAATAATAATAATAAGGCAGAACAGTTGAAACTGGAGCAGCAGCACGGTCAGGTGGACTGGGGACAGCAAGGAGTCATCATGTCAGGTAGTCCTGGGGCATGGTCCTAGGGCTCAGGTCCTCCGAGAGAGAGAAAGAAAGAGAGAATTAGAGAGAGCATATGTGGGGTGGCCAGTCCTCTTCTGGCTGTGCCGGGTGGAGATTATAACAGAACATGGCCAAGATGTTCAAATGTTCATAAATGACCAGCATGGTCGAATAATAATAAGGCAGAACAGTTGAAACTGGAGCAGCAGCACGGCCAGGTGGACTGGGGACAGCAAGGAGTCATCATGTCAAGTAGTCTTGGGGCATGGTCCTAGGGCTCAGGTCCCCCGAGAGAGAGAAAGAAAGAGAGAAGGAGAGAATTAGAGAACGCACACTTAGATTTACACAGGACACGGATTAGGACAGGAGAAGTACTCCAGATATAACAAACTGACCCTAGCCCCCCGACACATAAACTACTGCAGCATAAATACTGGAGGCTGAGACAGGAGGGGTCAGGAGACACTGTGGCCCCATCCGAGGACATCCCCGGACAGGGCCAAACAGGAAGGATATAATAATGGAACACTAGTCACTTTAATAATGTTTACATACTCTACTGCTTTACTCATTTCATAAGTCTATACTGTATTCTATTCCACTGTGTTTTAGTCAATGTCACTCCGACATTGCTCATCCTAATACTTATATATTTCTTAATTACATTATTTAATTTAGATTTGTGTGTTTTGTTGTGAATTGTTTAAGACTACTGCACTGATGGAGCTACGTAGGTGCACAAGTATTTCACTACACCCGCAATAACATCTGCTAAATATGTGTATGTGACCAATAATGTTTTTATTTATTTAGGATCTGATGCTTTATTCTTTTTTAAATAGCTGGAGCATAGGCAACACTATAAGGAAGCCTGTTGACCTTAAACAACCCCTTAATGGTGAGATAGTGCTTAGACCTCTCCTCTAACTGTACTTGCTGGTATGCCTGTGACAAATCCAGCTTTGTGAACTTCTCACCCCCTGTCAGCTTTGTGAACAAGTCCTGCATTTTTGGTAATGGGTAGTGATCTACTTCAGGCCACGGATTGATAGTTACCTTGTAATCTCCACATTTTCTTACAGTATTGTCTGTTTTCAGAATACACACAACTGGAACAACCCATTCACTGTAGTTAACTTGAGTAAGGACCCCTTCTGACTCCAACTTGAGTAGCTGTTTTTCAACAGCTTCTCTAAATGCACATGGCACTGGGCAAGTCTTGCAGAACTTAGGTACAGCCCCCTTAGTTACATATATATTGGCTGTGATACATTTTAGCATTCCTAACTCTGGCTGAAACACAGAGGAATATTTTTCACACAAACTGTAAACTGTCTCTTAGCTCTGCGCTTTTAACTCTGCACACAAATCTATCACTTAATTACTCTTCAAGAAACTAACCGAATTTACATTTGGCTGGTAGTTAAACTAGTCAAGTACTCACTAATTGACTCTCCCTTGAGTTGACTCCTTGCATGAAACTTAAAATTCGTCCTTGCTACGTAGTGACTTTTCAACAGTGCGACTAACTCTGTCAACATTTTTACACATGGTTTCTCTGGCGCACATAATTCCATTCACAAATTGTCAGTCTTTCTCCCAACAATCGTCGGAAAAAAATGTATTTTGACATCATCCTCGTACTTGAGACCATTAGCTTCAAAATAATGTTCCAACCTTTCCAAAAAAGGCTTTGAAACTTTCCTCACTTTCCTCGAAGTGAAAAGCTTCTGCCTTGACTAACGCCATTTTCGGTGCTAGCTTTTCTACACAGGCTGTCTCGACTGAGCGAGCACTCGCTCAAGGGTTGCATATCCCGGGATGTTCCCTTTCATTGGCTGTCAACCCTGTGGATCACGAGCACCGCCCGTAACAATGCCGCTGCATACTCTTGATGGGGCCGTAGAATGGCAAACTCTGTATGGCCTCCGGGAACTTGGTAGCGTAATCTATAACCACTAGGATGTACTCGTGTCCTCTGGCATACGAGGTCCATAGCTATGCGTTCAAAGGGAGTCTCTATGATGGGGAGAGGAATCAAAGGGTTACGTAGGTGTGGCCGTGGGGCTGTACGTTGACATTGATCACACGTCCTACAATACCTGGCCACATCCCGGGTGACCCGGGGCCAATAGAATCTCTGCATGATTCTGTCAATAGTCTTGTCTCGTGCCAGGTGTCCTCCTAGGACGTGGGAATGGGCTAACTGTAGAACTGTATCCCTGTATGGCCTAGGCACCATTAGTAATTCCTGGTTTTCCCCCCTTCGTCGTACAGACCCCGCCTGATTGCATAGTAAGGAAGAGGGGGCTCACCTGATCCGTCGACGTTCCTCCCGTCGATCACCTTCACCTTCCTCATGGCCTCCCTTAGGTCTGGGTCTCTATGCTGCGAGGTGCCGAACTGTCCCTTTAATTCCTGGGGCAGGTCGACCTCGGTAGAGGGATGTGGAGGATGTTCCCCATCCCCATCAGGGGTGACCGAGGAGAATCCCTTCCAGGTTCCCTCCTCGGATGGAGCTTCAAATATATCCCTTAGCGCCTGGTTGCTCCTTTCTTCCTGCGTTGTGTATAACCCTTCACATGTGTCTTCATCGGTGGTTTCCTGGAATATCTGTCGTAAACGTTGGGTCGCTACTTCTTCCTCTGCTGCAGAGGACGAGGACGCGGCTACGTCTCCTTGTAGGACTACTACCTCGGGCTTGGATTTTCTCTTCTTTCCTGTCCCTCTTCTTCCCGTACATAACGTCATCTGCCGAAGCTCCTTATATAGGGGACAGTCTCTCCCGATCAATAATGGCACCTTCAGCTGGGGCACTTTCCCTGCCCTGACTGTACACCTTCCTTTTGGAGTGAGAATAGGCAGATTCACAGTGGGGTAATAGTGGGTGTCTCCATGGATACAGGATACGGCTACTTTGTCTGGTAGCAGTGCTGCGGAGGTCACCATCCGCTCCTCTACTAACGTAACCATACTTCCCGAGTCGAGAATAGCTACCACATCTTGTCCTTCGACTCGCACCGGAATCTCTGAGGCTGGGGCTATCTCTGTTAACCAACAGTGTTGATCCTGCCCCCTCAAAACGGGATGTGTGGGGATAGGCAGTGATGACTCCGTGACCATGGGCTCATCCTTGCTAGGACATTGTGGGGCATAATGGTTGGGAGACTGACATTTATAACACCGACCCTGCTGTGTGGTGGCTGACTTCTCCCACCTCCGGGGGGGGTTTGGACGTTTCGGCGGCGGGCGCGCCGGGATGAGTCGTGGTACGGGATTGGAAGACTCCTTCCGTTCCTCCTTGTCACTTTTTAACAACTCCCCTGTAGACCGATATGTTTCTACCGCCTGGGCTATGTCGTCGGCTGACAACGGGTTGGCTTGCCCCACAACCCTTTTTAAGTCACTGGGTAATTCTCTCAATATCTTGTCCACTACGAGAGTCTCTATCACATGTCCTACTCCCTTTCCAGGTTCTAGCCACTGTTTCGTCAGTCGTATTAATGCGAAGATCTGGGCACGGACGGGTTGATCAGCTGTATAGGTCCATTGATGGAATTTTACAGCCCTATCTCTGGCAGTCAGTTGGTACCGGGACAGGATCTCGGTTTTTAGTCGCCCATAGTCCGCAGCTTCGCGGGAATCCAGGTCAAAATAGGCTTCCTGAGCCACCCCGGTCAAAAGAGGGGCTAATGCGCTCGCCCATTCTGTGGGCGGCCACTCTTCCAAGGTGGCCGTTCTTTCGAAGGTCATGAGAAAGGCCTCAATATCATCCTCCTTGGAGAGACGAGGTAAGATGGCGTGGGCAGCCGCTCTTGGCTTAACTCTAGGTTCTTCTCGTCGGCTCAGCTGTTGTTGCAGGAGTTCTATGGTTGTCTGCTGTGCCGTGATCAATTGTTGTAGTAGGGCGTTATCCATCGTTCTTGAAGGGTTCCTCCGGGTCTACTGGAAGAATCTTGATTTACTCACTTATCCTTGTGTCACTCGTCCACCTAGTTGCCCGCATTCTCCACCAATGTGAGCGGACCAAGTAATTGGGCTGTACCTCATTGCCAATCTGTTGCATCCCCGGTTAAAGGAAGCGGCACTTTTTAGTTCTTGCAAAGAGAAACTCAACAGTATAAAGCATTAATATCACAAAGACGGTTTATTTCCAACATGACAGGGGATAAACCATAGCCTGTTCCAAGCTGAGTCCACCTGCACATGCTCACAGGTAACACACTTGAATACTCTGGCTGACAACCAATGAGGGCCTACCTATTAGGCTATGCACATATAATCAGATACATATTTCCTATATCAAGTACTGAACACGTGAATACCATTTTAACCAGATGTGCACAATAACATGATGCGTATCTCTCAAACACTACAAGTCAGTACTCCATATTCATCTTTTTCCATTCTTTTATTCCCTTTTAGTGATGTAAAGTGTGTTCTCGTGATCTATGTGAAATGAACTTGAAATAAACTCTGGCTTGATTACTAACATATTAATTTTTTCCTGACTGTAAAACAAAGATTATTCATTTGCCGAAGATCAGATGATGTTGGGTCGTCTTTTTGCTCCTAGGCGTGTAACGAGCTGGGTCAGATCTGGATGGAGTCAGGTGTGAGTGAGAATGCTGTGCCTGGGCACATCCCACTCATCATACTGGGGGAGACCCTCTGCTTCACAGCATGTCACAATATACACACTTACTCTATAAGCAATTGTTTTCTATTTAATCAAAATAAATGTCTGTAGACTCATAACACAGGATTTGGTGCCATGTGTGGTTAGTGCCGCGGACCCTGGCACACGTATCGCCTAGTCTACTAGAGTTTGCATCAGTTAGAATTTGACCCACCGGCCTTCTCTGGCAACCTGTCCTACATTTCATGTCTCCTTTTTCCTCTCCGTAACCCTTATCTCAATAAAATAAATAAAACCTGTCAAATAGACAGTACCAGTCAAACTTTTGGACACACCTACTCATTCCAGGGTTTTTATTTATTTGTACTATTGTCTACCTTGTAGAATAATAGTGACGACATCAAAACTATGAAATAACACATATGGAATCATTCAGTAACCAAAAAAGTATTAAACAAATCAAAATATATTTTATATTTGAGATTTTTCAAAGTAGCCACCCTTTGCCTTGATGATAAGTATAACCCTTTGATAACCCTTTGCTATGAGACTCGAAATGTAGCTCAGGTGCATCCTGTTTCCATTGATCATCCTTGAGATGTTTCTACAACTTGATTGGAGTTCAATTGATTGGCCATGATTTGGAAAAGCATACACCTGTCTATAGAAAGTCCCACAGTTGACAGCGCATGTCAGAGCAAAAACCAAGGCATGTGGTCAAAGGAATTGTCCGTAGAACTCGGAGGCAGGATTGTGTCAAGGCACAAATCTGGGTACCAAAGTACCAAAACATTTCTGCAGCATTGAAGAACACAGTGGCCTCCATCGTTCTTAAATTGAATTTTATTGAACCACCAAGACTCTACTTACAGCACTCAGGCCTTTATGGTGGAGTGGCTAGACAGAAGCCACTCCTCAGTAAAAGGCTCATGACAGCCCACTTGGAGTTTGGAGTTCTCTGGTCGGATGAAACCAAGATTGAACTCTTTGGCCTGAATGCCATGCGTCACGTGAGGAGAAAACCTGGCACCATCCTTACGGTGAAGCATGGTGGTGGCAGCATCATGCTGTGCGAATGTTTTTTAGGGACTGGGAGACTAGTCAGGATCGAAGGAAAGATGAACGGATCAAAGTAAAGGGAGATCCTTAATGAAAGCCTGCTACAGAGCGCCCAGGACCTCAGACTGGGGCGAAGGTTCACCTTCAAACAGCACAATGATCCTAAGCACACAGTCAAGACAACGCAGGAGTGGCTTCGGGACAAGTCTCTGAATGTCCTTGAGTGGCCCAGCCAGAGCCCGGACTTGAACCCAGTCAAACATCTCTGGAGAGAACTGAAAACAGCTGTGCAGCGATGCTCCCCATCCAACTCCAACTCCCCAAATGCAGGTGTGCCAAGTAGCATCAGGCCAAGTTGCATCAGGGCTCAGGGCTGTATTTGCTGCCACAGGTGCTTCAACAAAGTACTGGGTAAAATGTCTGAATGCTTATGTAAATGTGTTATTTCATTTTTTTTATAAATTAAAAAACCTGTTTTTGCTTTGTCATTATGGGTATTGTGTGAGTATATTGATGAGGAAACAACGAATTTAATCCATTTTGGAATAAGGCTGTTATGTAACAAAATAAATGTCAAGGGGTCTGAATACTCTTCTGAATGCACTGTGTGTATATATACACTGCTCAAAAAAATAAAGGGAACACTAAAATAACACATCCTAGATCTGAATGAATGAAATATTCTTATTAAATACTTTTTCTTTACATAGTTGAATGTGCTGACAACAAAATCACACAAAAATTATCAATGGAAATCAAATTTATTAACCCATGGAGGTCTGGATTTGGAGTCACACTCAAAATGAAAGTGGAAAACCACACCACAGGCTGATCCAACTTTGATGTAATGTCCTTAAAACAAGTCAAAATTAGGCTCAGTGGTGTGTGTGGCCTCCACATGCCTGTATGACCTCCCTACAACGCCTGGGCATGATCCTGATGAGGTGGCGGATGGTCTCTTGAGGGATCTCCTCCCAGACCTGGACTAAAGCATCCGTCAACTCCTGGACAGTCTGTGGTGCAACGTGGCGTTGGTGAATGGAGCGAGACATGATGTCCCAGATGTGCTCAATTGGATTCAGGTCTGGGGAACGGGCGGGCCAGTCCATAGCATCAATGCCTTCCTCTTGCAGGAACTGTTGACACACTCCAGCCACATGAGGTCTAGCATTGTCTTGCATTAGGAGGAACCCAGGGCCAACCGCACCAGCAAATGGTCTCACAAGGGGTCTGAGGATCTCATCTCGGTACCTAATGGCAGTCAGGCTACCTCTGGCGAGCACATGAAGGGCTGTGCGGCCCCTCAAAGAAATGCCACCCCACACCATGACTGACCCACCGCCAAACCGGTCATGCTGGAGGATGTTGCAGGCAGTAGAACGTTCTCCACTTCGTCTCCAGACTCTGTCACGTCTGTCACGTGCTCAGTGTGAACCTGCTTTCATCTGTGAAGAGCACAAAATTGTGCAAAGTAGCAGGAGGGCCACAAACTGGCAAATAACGGTGCAGTATGCTGTGGTGTGCAGAACAGCACTCCTATCAGCTAAAAACAAGAAGAAGTGGCTCCAGTGTGCACACAATCGCCAACACTGGATAATTGAGAAGTGGAAAAACATTGTCCCTTGAAACCAATTGAGCAACGTTTGAATGACACACCTTGTAGATTCCATGCCCAGAAGAATTCTGGCTTTTCTGGAGGCAAAGGGGTGTCCAACCAAGTACTAGATTTGTGTACCTAATAACCTGACCACTGAGTGTATATTTGTGGGGTTTTATTTACTTTATTGAGATGAAGGTAAAGTAGAGGGAAAATGAGACATGAAAGGTAGGACAGGTTGCCAGAGAAGGGCAGTGGGTCTGATTCGAACTGGTGTAGACTCTAGTAGACTAGGCTATACATGTGTGCTAGGGTCTACGGCACTAACCACACAGGCCACCAAGTCTTGTGTTACGAGTTCAGACATTTATTTAGATCAGTGGTTCCCAAACTTTTTAGAGTCCCGTACCCCTTAAAACATTCAACCCCCAGCTGCGTACCCCCTCTAGCACCAGGGTCAGCGCACTCTCAAATATTGTTTTTTTGCCATCTTTGTAAGCCTGCCACACACATACTATACGATACATTTATTAAACATAAGAATGAGTGTGAGTTTTTGTCACCACCCGGCTCATGGGAAATAGGACCAGGGCACAAATAATAATATAATAATAATCAATACTTTTGTTCTTTCTTTAGCCATCTTACGTATAAAACCTTATTTGTTCATCGGAAATTGTGAATAACTCACCACAGGTTAATGAGTAAGGTGTGCTTGAAAGGATGCACATAACTCTGCAATTTTGGGTTGTATAGGAGAGAGTCTCAGTCTTAAATCATTTTCTACACACAGTCTGCGCCTGTATTTAGTTTTCATGCTAGTGAGGGCCCAGAATCCACTCTCACATACTGTAGGTGCGTGGTTGCAAAGGCCATCAGTGTCTTAACAGCTTGATTTGCCAAGGCAGGATACTCTGAGCGCAGCGCAATCCAGAAATCTGTCAGTAGCTTCTGATTTAAATTCAATTTTCACAGAACCACTTGTTGCAAGTTTGATAAGACTCTCTTGTTCAGATATTGGTAAGTGGACTGGAGGCATGGCATGAAAGGGATAACAAATCCAGTTGTTTGTGTCATCCGTTTCGGGAAAGTACATGCGTAATTGCGCACCCAAGTGCGCAATCACGTTTGACATTGCCCGTATGCTTGAGTTCATTTGCACACAAAAAATCATACAATGATGGACGGACCAGTGTGTTGTCCTTGATAATGCAGACAGAGAAGAGCTCCAACTTCTTAATCATAGCCTGAATTTTGTCCCGCACATTGAATATAGTTACAGAGTCCCTGTAATCCTAGATTCAGATCATTTAGGCAAAAAAACATCACCCAGATAGGCCAGTTGTGTGAGAAACTCATTATCATGTAAACGGTTAGATAAGTGAAAATTATGGTCAGTAAAGAAAACATGAATCTTGTCTTTCAATTCAAAAAAATGTGTCAGTACTTTGCCCCTTGATAACCAGCGCACTTCTGTGTGTTGTAAAAGCATTACATTGTCTCTGCCCATATCATTGCATAATGCAGTAAATACACGAGAGTTCAGGGGCCTTGCTTTAACAAAGTTAACCATTTTCACTGTAGTGTCTAAAATGTATTTCAAGCTGTCAGTCATTCCCTTGGCAGCAAGAGCCTCTTGGTGGATGCTGCAGTATACCCAAGTAGCATCGGGAGCAACTGCTTGCACACGCATTACCACTCCACTATGTCTCCCTGTCATGGCTTTTGCGTCATCAGTACAGATATAGTTTCAACACATCTTGACCACCAAAGTCCATTTATTGTCACAAAGCTGTCCTGTCTTCCTTAAAAAAAAGTAAGGCCCGCGTCCATAGACACATACCAGCTCTACTGGTAGCTACTACCAGCAGTACTACACCTTCACCTGTCGACGACACAAGTTGTTATACTTCCACGAGCACATCCAATACTAGCATCAGTAATTCTACATTTGTTGTTAGCCCAGCTAGCATGGACACTGACAGTTGTGAATCTGATGCAGCCGAAGAGCTACTGCCCCCTTACCCGGGAAAGCACCGAACGACAGACAGGGGTTTGGACCATCGAAGAGGAGCAAATATGATGAGAACTACATTAGTTTTGGGGTTCACTTACATTGGGAGTAGTGCCTTTCCTCAGCCACAGTGTGTTATATGTGTAAAAGTACTATCTCACACCTCGATGCCAATTTGAAAAATAAGCCACAGGAGTTTTTTGAGCGAGAATTAAGACAACTTTCGAGTATTAAGACGGGTATAAAAGCAACAGATACCATTAATAATGGGTTAGTAGCGTCTTATATGGTGAGCTACCAAGTGACTAAGACAAGCGAGCCCCATACTATTGTGGAGGACTTAATTCTTCCTGCTGCCGCGCATATGGCTTGGACAAATGTTGGGGAAAAAGGCCCCAAAAAACTATACAGACAACACGAAGCAACAGTGACATGGCAGGAGATGTTTTGAAACAATTATTGCTTCGCATACAAGCCAGTGAATTCTATTCATTACAGCTTGATGAGTCAACAGGCATGGCGGGCCTGGCACAGCTCCTGGTATATGTTTGTTACGTTTATGGGGTGTCCAATTAACTTCTTATGGCTGCAGGGGCAGTATTGAGTAGCTTGGATGAAAGGTGCCGAGAGGTGCCCAGAGTAAACGGCCTGCCCCTCAGTCTCAGTTGCTAATATATGCATATTATTAGTAGTAATGGATAGAAAACACTCTGAAGTTTCTAAAACTGTTTGAATGATGTCTGTGAGTATAATAGAACTCATATGGCTGGCAAAAACCTGAAAAGAAATCCAAACAGGAAGTGAGAAATCTGACGTTGTCATATTTTCAACCCAGGCCCTATTGAATTCACATTGGGATATGAATGAAGTTTCCCTTCCTCGGGCTTCCAATAGATGTCAACCGTCTTTAGAAACTTGAATGAGGCTTCTACTTTGTTGTGGGACTGAATAAGAGCTGAATGAGTCAGGTTACTGGCAGAGAGCCATTTTCTGGTCACACGCATTCCACATGATATCGCCCTGCTCCTCTAGACACAAAGGAATTCTCTGGTTGGAACTTCATTGAAGATTTATGATAAAAACATCCTAATGATTGATTGTATACTTAGTTTGAAATGTTTCTTTGACCTGTAATATAACTTTTTGAAGTTTTTGTCCGAAGTAATGCACAAGCTTTTGGATATGTGTACCTAATGCTAACAAAACTAGCTACTTGGACATAAATAACGGACATTATCGAACAAATCAAGCATTTATTGTGGAACTGCAATTCCTGGGAGTGCATTCTGATGAAGATCATCAAAGGTAAGGGAATATTTATAATGTGACTTCTGGTTTCTGTTGACTCCAACATGGCGGCTAAATTGATTATTTTTCTGAGCGCAGTCTCAGATTATTGCATGATTAGCTTTTTCCGTAAAGTTTTTTTGAAATCTGACACAGCGGTTGCATTAAGGAGAGGTATATCTATAATTCCATGTGTATAACTTGTATTATCTTCTACATTTATGATGAGTATTTCTGTTGAATCGATGTGGCTTTGCAAAACCACTGGATGTTTTTGGAACTAGTGAACGTAACGCGCCAATGTAAACTCAGATGTTTTGATATAAATATGAACTTTATCAAACAAAACATACATGTATTGTGTAACATGAAGTCCTACGAATGTCATCTGATGAAGATCATCAAAGGCTAGTGATTCATTTTATCTCTAATTGTGCTTTTTGTGACTCCTCTCTTTGGCTGGAAAAATTATTGAGTTTTTCTGTGACTTGGTGGTGACCGAACATAATCGTTTGTGGTGCTTTCGCTGTAAAGCCTATTTGAAATCGGACACTGTGGTGGGATTAACAACAAGATTACATTTAAAACGATATAAGATACGTATGTTTGAGGAATTGTAATTATGAGATTTCTGTTGTTTTGAATTTGGCGCCCTGCACTTTCACTGGCTGTTGTCATATCATCCCGTTAACGGGATTGCAGCCCTAAGAATTTTGACCATTTATCCATTTTTGAGCAAACGGAATGAGCTACATTTGGCTACATACGGACCTTTAGTGGAATCCCCGCGAGAGAGAAACTGTTATGTGATTGGATGTTAATTATTTGACTAGGCTACCTGTATTTGACATTGTTGTTATTTCGCCATTTCACAATTGTTTTGCAGTGGAATGAGGCTACTCAGGCTAGGGGGAAAAAAACTCACCCAAATGTATAGCCCTGTTGGAAAATCTAAATGGACTGTTTGAAAATGTAAATAAAAATAAAACACAAATATTTGTTCATTTTTTATTTATGTGAATCACCTTTTTTATTTGGCATAATAAAACACACAATGCTCTACGGCATTGCATGCATCCCTGGGGGAATACCTGATTTAGATTAAATAGAAAAAGTGTGTGTTGTGACATGCGGTCAAGCCGGGTAGGATGAGCTGGATGTGTCCAGACACAGCGTTCTTACTCCATCCAGATCTGACCCAGCTCGTTACATGCCTCGGAGCAAAAAGACATCCCAACTCAATAATGTATGTTTTACAGTTAAGAAAAGTTCATTTTAAGTGCATTTCACATTGGTCACGAGTACACACTTTACATCATTAAAAGGGAATCAAAATAAATAAAGAGGAGTATGGAGTACTGACTGTATTGAGGCCAGTACTGACAGTTCTGCTCTTAGAGCAGCAGACCCAGTTGACTCAAACTGCTCTAAGAGCAGCAAAATCTAGTTGACAGATAATTGATTAAATACTAAATGTGATGCAAGTTAAAGCTAGTTAGCTTAACTGTTTTTCTAAAACACGTTTCAGCTAACTAACTTCAGTTTAATAGTTTATCCCCTCTCCATGTAATCTATAGTATGCATCTCTTTAGGGGATATACAGAACTTTAATGTTTAGCACTGACTCTCATTATTTTACAATTCAATATCACCCTAACATCTTCAATCCACTTCAAGTTGTGGAATTTACATTTCAACGTGTCAGTGATTAGGCCTCATCTCACACATTAAGAAGCCACTCGATTTAAGTTATGCAACAGCCATAGCAGAAATGGACTATGTTATTCGTGAGAAATGTAACATGTTGAGGAAAGCTCAGATAAGTTGATGAAATTGTCTGATTTATTATGGAAGAGCTGGAAATGTGTCTTGAATTCAACACAAATATCCAAGTGATTAAACCAATCTATCAATTTGAGATTAAAGAGGTACCCAGTGGGGATATTCACAGTGTGAAACGCAGGGAAGACTTGTTCTTATTTTTCAAGTGAACATTTGCTTTGTTTTATCTCAACAAGGCCTCTTCAGCAGAAGTGTGTGTGGTTATTATGTAATGTAAAGTCCCCGTCTGTGTGTGTGTGAGTGCATCTATGTGTTTGTGAAAGCCTATGTGACATATTCTCCTATTTGAGGTTGATATTAATACAGCATCTGTTATTCTGAAGATATTTATTTTTTCTGAATGTACCTTAGAATTATCAATCCAATATGGATGCCTACACCGGGGGGACTCAAAGGACCCTGCAGACTTTAACTCCCCATCTGTCTACTGTTGATCAGACACCCTCCAGGTCCACTCACTCCTCTTCACCAGTGAACCATAATGGATCCTTTCATATCCAACGTGTCCAACCAGCCCCACTCATAATGACCGTACGAGATGGATGGAGCTGCAGTTGCACTATACTGGGGATGGCTCAGTGGAGAGTGCTTCCATGTCCATTTAACCTAATTTAAAGGCTCATAGATATGATGGCTTCTTCCTGGAGAGTCCCAGTGGAGGCTGTATTGGATTTTAGTGGAGATATGAGGCTGTAAGGCACAGACATAGAAGATATATCTTAAGGTTTTGGGGAGATCATTTGTTTCCTTTTTATACACTTCCCATTAGGCACACACAGGTTGAATCAACGTTGTTTCCACGTCATTTCAATTGAATTACGTTGAACCAATGTGGAATAGATGTTAATTGACGACTGTGCCCGGTGGGTGGGGTGTATAGAGTTAATTCCTGTGTTTGTAGCAGATGGCTAGCTTGTTGATGGCATATAGTTAGATATGTCTGTTCACCGTTGTTACAGGTAGAATTGTAAAGTAAACTGGTGAGAAAACAGCACAAAAAACCCTCCTGAAAATGTTTTAGATAAAATTCCCTAACGGAGAGAGTGTTGCTATTGCACATAACAGCCATGCTAGAACCCCATGCCCACAATCCTTTTAAGTTCTATGGTAATGGAGTCGGAGCTGAAAAGAAAATTTAAACAAGGTGCAGACAAAATAATTGTAACTTGAGAAAGTTGCACACTCTAGTCAATATTACAGTAACCCAAAATATTTTATTTATTGCATGACTGAACCGACAATTCAGTTTCGGGACACACACACACACACAGACTATTTATGATAATAAACACATGAAGTTATTGCCGGTTATTGTATTCCAACATACAGGCAGGATTTTGCATTACAGCACCCATGAACAAATCCAGAACAGGGCACCATGTATTGTTTCCATTCCATTGCTTCCAAAATGCTGTCCTATAATAGCCACCTGTGGCAACTGTAGTTGGATTCCCACCGCCATGCTCAGAGCTCATGCACAGTGATGGTGCTGAACAACAAAGCCCATCTCCAGTCTCATCAGGGTACAGTAATGAACACAGCCCTGGCTCTGTTTGTCTTTGTGCCGCTCCCTGTTGCTCCGTTTAAATTGTCAACATCACTGCTCAAATGTGGCATTTGAAGCGAATGATTACTTTGAACTTCTATCTGTTCAACAAGGGAGTCTTTGTTCGACGCCCACCAGGGGAGTTGTGAGAGAGGCACATGACAGAGTCCCCAAGCGTCAGGATTCAAAGCAGCACTTTGATGGCTCAAACACTCTACCATTACCTTTCTCCTCGTGGAAGACCATGGGAGACATATTTAACATAGAGACACCAAGGCTTCTAGGCCCATATGGAGTGGAGTGGCTAGGGAGGGCTCATAGGAGGCGCTGCATGTTATTAATATTTTTGTATGTACTGGAAATTGTATAATTGTACATGGCTCACTGCATTGGCCAACTTAGAATGCTTAGAACTCTGGAGATTCACCTGGCAGGCCGGAACGTTCCACAGCGGGTCTTTAGGAAGGTTCTCTCAGCAAAAATAGGACGCTTCGGCAGAGAAAACTGTGATTGGAGTGAAAGTTGCAACCTAGAATTTGATTTAGTTGCGTGTTGTTGTGGTTAATTTTTGTGGACACACATATTTTACTTGGCCTGACAGTCAGATTTGGCTTTGGTCTGTGTGCCACAGGTGTTAGCCCACTGCGCTAAAGCACACAGGAGCTAAGGCACATCTTAGGTCTCAGGCAATATTATTTAATGGGTCGTTAACTTTTGGTTAACTTTTTATATTTTAAGCAGAAATTAAGCACCAATATTTAATTTTTGAAATCCTGTTACATTAAATTAAGTGCACTTTAATATAGACCACATGGAGAATTCAATAAATCAGATTTTATTATGTGAATAAAGGTGTGCTAAAGTACAAAGAAGGCAGCATTTTGACATGTCCCTTCGTCATACCCTGTGTCAATTCTAGGAAGATTTCAACCAACTTAATCCAAAGATTCAACAAGTTTCACCATCATTGTAAAGGCATAGTTATTTTGCTGCTTTGACAAAGTCATTTGCGAAGATTATTATTTATATTAATGTGGTTAGTGATGCATTTACGTCTGTCCCTCATTTTAAGGTCAACCCTGTTATAAAAACTATAACAGGTTTGACCTTAAACTACCCCTTTAATATAATGGACCATTCCACCAAGTTAAATGATTCACAGCAGGTGACATCGCTTGGATCCTCTGAACAGCACGGTGAGAAAGGAAAACTTGAATTTGATTTGACTTTCATTATGTGTGGAACATAGTGTATGTACAGTATAATTCATAATTTCACAAAAACCATGTGGTCCCATGCTCTTCACCACAAGAGGAGTAACGGCCAATAGTCACCTAAAACCTCAACCCTGTTATGTTCAAACCTGTTAGAGGCCCAATGGTAACTTTATCAGTTTGATTTTATACTGTATGTGAGTTTATTTGTACAAGGGATACTTGATCAATGAGAAAAGTTTGGATTTATCTCAAACATGGTTTTAAATAATAGTTGGGCACTTACATCCATAAGTGTCTATAACAGAGTTGACAAACAGTGTAGTACACATGCAGATAAAATGCTCCTAGTTTGTAGGATTTTGATGCCTGATAAAGATATCCTCCATGCAATTGAACGTTGAAAGAAGATATATTTTCGTAATTTCTTAAACGTTTGCATGTCCAAAAGTCATGTGGAATGACCCTAATATGGAATGAAAACTAAATCATAACTTTGGGTACAGCGCTTAAACTAGTGCCTAAATGTTCACCACATTTATCATTACAATAAAATGTGAGAAAAGTTCAAGGGGGTGAATACATATAGACACTGTATGTGATTCCAAAATAGACCTTTGTTGACACTTATCAGTGGCTAAGTGTAGTTCTCCATCTGAGTCAAAATCAAATCAAATCAAATGTATTTATATAGCCCTTCGTACATCAGCTGATATCTCAAAGTGCTGTACAGAAACCCAGCCTAAAACCCCAAACAGCAAGCAATGCAGGTGTAGAAACACGGTGGCTAGGAAAAACTCCCTAGAAAGGCCAAAACCTAGGAAGAAACCTAGAGAGGAACCAGGCTATGTGGGGTGGCCAGTCCTCTTCTGGCTGTGCCGGGTGGAGATTATAACAGAACATGGCCAAGATGTTCAAATGTTCATAAATGACCAGCATGGCCCAATAATAATAAGGCAGAACAGTTGAAACTGGAGCAGCAGCACAGCCAGGTGGACTGAGGTCAGCAAGGAGTCATCATGTCAGGTAGTCCTGAGGCATGGTCCTAGGGCTCAGGTCCTCCGAGAGAGAGAAAGAAAGAGAGAAAGAGAGAATTAGAGAGAGCACACTTAAATTCACACAGGACACCGAATAGGACAGGAGAAGTACTCCAGATATAACAAACTGACCCTAGCCCCCCCCCCCGACACATAAACTACTGCAGCATAAATACTGGAGGTTGAGACAGGAGGGGTCAGGAGACACTGTGGCCCCATCCGAGGACACCCCCAAAAGCACTGGGGTTTTTCATGTCAAGGTTAAGTCAAACGCTCTGTGATGATGATGATATTCCGAAAACTACAAATGTATTTTTAAACAAATACATTATTTTAAATGCTAAACATTCCTGCCTATGCATTTAATTCTATGCTCTCACCATTCAGTGTGATACTATCAACACTTTGTTTTCCACCACGATGTGAGACGGAAAGACATGCATGGGCCTGACTGTAGGAACAAAATGTGGTTATGGCAGGCTTGACGTGTGTCTTTTCTTCAAGTGTTCCCTCCAACATACATCTCTCTCTTTTTATCTCTCTCCTGGCCCCGATAGGCATATCACATACACCTCCCTCTTTCCCCTGATAGCTGTTCAGTCACTCTTCTTTCTTTCTCTCTCTTTCTCTCCTCGATAGCATCACAGTCCCTCTCTCTCTTTGTCTCCCTACCTCTCTCTGTCTTTCTCTCTCCCTCTGTCTTTTCAACCTGGTTAGCGTTTCAGACACACTCAGTATTCATGTCAGCAGAGGAGCTGTCAGCAGCATTTACACACATTACCAGAGTGAAAAGAGGTAGGTTGAGGTACAATGATGTGCAGTGGTTCATGGCAGTTGGTATCAAGATGCTGTCAGAATCGAAAAAGGTGGCCCCTTTGTGAGAGTCCCACGGAGATATGGGCTTAGGCAGGCTGAATTGTCAAGGGATTCAATGAGTCTTTGAGTTAAGTGGCAGACCAACTCAGAGGAAATATAGCGCAACGTTTTCTGTGCAGTCAAAGTTTAAACTTGTCTCTGCTAACTGCAGTGAAGTGTTGTAGCTGAAACTGCTATGATATCCAGTGGTGTGTATTCATGGATGTCAAGGAAATCCAGGCTTCCCCAAAACATTGACCATTATTTTCTTTTATTTTTATAAACAGCACCCCTCTCTCTACGTGTAGGCCATCTATCTGATGCTGCCTGGTCCAAACGAGAATGACATTGTTGCTGCCCGTAGTATTAAAGACAAGGGAAGCCAGTGAGGAGTTGCATCTGGCCTCCCTTGACAAAAAAAGTTAACAAAAATTTGCCAATAGCTAAACTGAGGGAATGGTCCTGACACACCCCAAAAAAGCCAGCTTAGATTTGGCTTCCCTCATATCAAATCCCATTAAGAGCAGACGTCATTGATAGAAAAACTTCTCATCTCGTGTTGTTGTCCTCTGGTGGCTAGCTAGCTAAAATTGGCCCTTTCCTAAATTAGCCATGGATGAAGATAGGTATTTGGACTTGTGGTTTTACTTAATACTCTGTAATGGCCAATGATTATATCGGAAATTCTGATCCAACCATTATACATACATTGTTGTGCCCCTGGCCTGAGAGCATAGAAGTTCAGTATGTAGCTAGCAATATGTAGCTAGATGTAGCGGGCTAATGTTGACTAGCTAACGTTGCTCATGAATGGAAGTTAGGCTAGCGAGCAAGCGTTTTAGCCATAGACCGTTTCGTCAACATGAAAGAGAGGGGGTTGGCATTTCTCTATATGTAGGGTGAGTCAACATGTTTTTCTACTTACACGAACGCGTGCGCGCACACACACACACACACACACACACATAAATCAGAACCACATAATTTTTAGGGGGAGCTTGGCTTCCCCAGTGATTTTACCCACGCACCGCTACTGATGATATCCACATTAATCAAGGTGCTAAATTAACACTTCCTTCTCAAACCAATGACAACTCCTGTGGTTCATATGACATTAATAATTCAGTAAGCCCAGCTGATGTATTAATGACCCCTAGGACCTATTGATGTGGTAATTGATTCTGTCCCAAGTGATTCAGTTTGACTCAGCAGATTTAGTCTGTCCCAAGTGATTCAGTTTGACTCAGCAGATTGATTCTGTCCCATGTGATTTTATTAGCTTAGTATTGCACGTTGACTCAGTTACAAATTCCTGAGGTCTAAGATTATGTTGTGAATTGAATAACTATAGACCCACTGTCTAGGAAATCTAAATCCTGTCCTGATAAAGGCATTAAAGGCCCAGTGCAGTATATTTACAAATGATTACATTTTAGTCATTTAGCAGACACCCTTATTCAGAACGATTTACAGCAGCAATTATGGGTTAAGTGCCTTGCTCAAAAGCACATCAACATTTTTTCACCTAGCCGGCTCAGGGTTTCGAAGTGCGAACTTTTCAGTTACTAGCCCAATGTGCTTAACCGCTAGGCTACCTGCCGCCCCACTATGAGGAAATTATGATAGTGCCCTTTTAGAGTAAGAGCTGTTTGAAAAGACTGCCTGATATTTTGGTGGGAAGGCGTTTTGGTCTGCCTGGTGACATCACCAGGTGGTAAATTAGTTAGTAGACCAATAAGAAAGAGACTTCCAAACCTCTGCCAATAACAGCTAGTTTTCAGTTTTCCTCTCCCCACTCAGACCACTCCCAGGCAGTCCTAGAAAAGTTCTTGCTTGAGAAATTGCTTTTTGCGAAGAAGCATTTATTTTATTTTATTTTTTACCATTTTATTTGAAGACAATCACACTAAGGTACTTGCAGTAATTGTTACCCAGAAATTGTATGATATGGAGATAGAATTGGCTGCATTTTCACAGTATTATTCCAACTTCATAGTATAGTGTATATAAAACTCAGGAAATCATGTTTCTGGCTGCACTGGGACTTAAAATATAATGTCAAAATGTATACTTCAGCCTAAATAGACGTTTTTCGTTCACTTCGCTCTGCATTTGACTCCTCACTCATCACTCACCCGAGGTTACATGCGAAAACTCTAAATCCACCCGAGGACATCACAGCAAGATGATACTGCTTTTGCTGCAATCGATAGGCTCTCCCATTTCATATGCCATATTGTAAGAGGAGATGCAGGTTCACAGCCAGAGGATATCGAGTACTACAGGCAATGTGTTGATAGAACTTCGGTAGAGTTTCCTTTTGTCTGGATAGGCCAGAAAAGTGTCGCTACCTATGCAAATATTTATATATACTGCATCTCAGACGAGAGCGGAGACCAACATGTGAAGCGGGACAACCAGAGCTTTCATGGACTTTTCGTGACGTTGCTACCTGTCTCGACTTCCACCGAAGTCGGCTCCTCTCCTTGTTCGGGCGGCGTTCAGCGATCGACGTCACCGGCTTTCTAGCCATCGCCACTCCGTTTTTCATATATCCATTTGTCTTGTCTGGTTTTCATACACACCTTCATTTTCCCAATCAATCTAATTGTATTTAACCCTCTGTTTCCCATCATGTTTTGTGTGTAATTGTTTTCATGTCATACGATGTTCTTTAACGCTTTACTTTATTGTTCCGTGTTTTTGAGCACGTTTGTTTTGTTGTGCTACCGTTTAGGAACTTTAATAAAGTGCGCTTTATTTTTCATACTCTGCTCTCCTGCACCTGACTTCGCCTTTAGACACACCTTGACACTACCATTAATGCGATGACGACTATTCATCGACAGATTACATGCCACGTTCAATTATTACGCAATTAAATTAATCAACTAACAACTAATTAAGCAGTAATCTGGGGCACCACGGGAAAAGTTTATTTAACGACCATAATGTTTCCCGAATTAACTAAAAAATATCAGAATATCTCAATGTACTATCTGTTATCCATCAATGATTTGCTCCTATTTCCCTCAGTCTCATTCTGAACATCGTAATATCCTATGAATCTGCACAAACCCTAGTCTCCATGAGGAATCATTTGACACAAATTGGCTTAATTGTTTATTTACTAAGTTACTAAATAATCACACAGAATTACATAAACACACACACACAGGATAGATTATACATTGATTACTACATAATGCAATGAAAAGTCCCTAGTGGATTAACCCGGTATGACGGTGTGTTACACAATGAAAGTGTGGGGGGAGAAAGAGTGGGAGGAGGACAACAAAGGGATTCAACTATCGTACACACAGTTGAATAATACGCTCATTGTAAATTTGGATATTTAGCACCCCAACAACCGCTAATTCGGATTTAAAAATGCAAGGTACATATTTACGCTTGTATGACTTTGTAGTCTCGCTCTGTTGAAAACGCCCGATTAGTCTGTGGAGTCAGTCGACAGAAGGTCTCTGGTTGTATAAGTTCCTGGTTGTCCACCAGAGATCACCATGTCCTTTGTAGACGTAGCTTCTTGGTCTCGGAGTGTCTGTTTAGAACAGATCTTCCAGAGGTTTACCACGTGACATTCAGCGGTCCTTGTCCTTCGCACTGTTTGTTTAGAATAGATACCCTGGAGATACCTATAGTGGTGAGAGGAAATTGTTTTTTGTCTCTCATTTTCTGTCAAGTTTCCTAGGCTAACAGTGCATAAACAGCTGTAGACTGAATGTTCCTGTGTAGTCTTCTTCGATAAAGAGTTTCAGAGGGTATTACCATTTTCTGGTATTTTAGTCTTTAAACCATTTCGTAACGTATTCAGCTCATGTTGCACATATACGAGTCTTTAGCTTTAAACCATTTGTGACGTCCAGCTTACCGTCCGTATACTGGTCTAAATGGTTGATTATTCAGGGTACAGCTAAGACCACGTCCACACCGGCAGCAAACCGGCATGTTTTGATTGATAGAGATTTTCTATCTATTCTATAGATTTTCTATCTATTCTATTTTTTGCGCCTTTGATCTCCATCCAGGAGGGCAGGTCATGACAGAGTGCACAGCAATTGATGTTCCGCCATTCACAGAGCGCTTTTGTGCACAAAAATGGTGGCTGGATAGGCCCAGAACCGCTCAAAGTGCCTTAAATAAGGGACTTAAAGTTTGAAAGTAAACTTTTGTCAGTTTTTTTCATAGTTGAGCAAGCATTGGTTGCATTTTGAGTAAATTACAAACTTTTTCCAAAATGATTTATTTTCTAACACTTATTCTTGTTTGTATGTGTGAAATGTTGGAATCAAATCAAATTGTATTGGTCGCATACATATATTTATCAGATTTATTGCGGGTGTAGTGAAATGCTTATGTTCCTAGCTCCAACAGTGCAGTAATATTTAACAATTCATAACAATACACACGTAAAAGTAAAATTAAGTGAGTCTGGAGACTGTCGGAGTCTGTCGGAGTCTGGAGTGTACTACCGTTCAAAAGTTTGGGGTCACTTCGAAATGTCCCTGTTTTTGAAAGAAAATAAAAATGTTGTGCATTAAATAACATAAAATTGATCAGAAATACGGTGAAGACAGTTAATGTTGTAAATTAATATTGTAGAGGGAAACAGCTGATTTTTTATGGAATATCTACATATGTGTACAGAGGCCCATTACTAGCAACCATCACTCCTGTGTTCCAATGGCACATTGTGTTAGCTAATCCAAGTTTATCATTTTAAAAGGCTAATTGATTATTAGAAAAACATTTTTGCAATTGTGTTAGCACAGCTGAAAACTGTTGTTCTGATTAAAGAAGCAATACAACTGGCCTTCTTTAGAGTATCTGGAGCATCTGCATTTGTGGATTCGATTACAGGCTCAAAATGGCCAGAAACAAAAACCTTTCTTCTGAAACTCATAAGTCTATTGCTCTGAGAAATAAAGGCTATTCCATGTGAGAAATTGTCACGAAACTGAAGATCTCGTACAACGCTGTGTGCTACTCCCTTCATAGAACAGCGCAAAGTCCTCAACTGGCAGCTTCATTAAATAGTACCTCAAAACTCCAGTCTCAACGTCAACAGTGAAGAGGCGACTCCGGGATGCTGGCCTTCTAGGCAGAGTTCCTCTGTACAGTGTCTGTTCTTTTGCCCATCTTAATCTTATATTTTTATTGGCTAGTCTGAGATATGGCTTTTTCTTTGCAACTTTGCCTTGAGGGACAACATCCCGGAGTTGCGTCTTCACTGTTGACGTAGAGACTGGGGTTTATGAAATGTTTGCAAATGTATAAAAAGTGAAATATCACATTTACATGAGTATTCAGACCCTTTGGTACGAGACTTCAAATCAAATCCAAATCAAATCAAATGTATTTGTCACATACACATGGTTAGCAGATGTTAATGCGAGTGTAGCGAAATGCTTGTGCTTCTAGTTCTGACAATGCAGTAATAACCAACAAGTAATCTAACTAACAATTCCAAAACTACTACCTTATACACACAAGTGTAAAGGGATAAAGAATATGTACATAAAGATATATGAATGAGTGATGGCACAGGCAAGATGCAGTAGATGGTATCGAGTACAGTATATACATATGAGATGAGTAATGTAGGGTATGTAAACAAAGTGGCATAGTTTAAAGTGGCTAGTGATACATGTATTACATAAAGATGCAGTAGATGATATAGAGGACAGTATATACATATGAGATGAATAATCTAGGGTATGTAAACATTATATTAAGTAGCATAGTTTAAAGTGGCTAGTGATATATTTTACCTCAATTCCCATCAATTCCCATTATTAAAGTGGCTGTAGTTGAGTCAGTGTGTTGGCAGCAGCCACTCAATGTTAGTGGTGGCTGTTTAACAGTCTGATGGCCTTGAGATAGAAGCTGTTTTCCAGTCAGTTTTCCAGTCGGTCCCAGCTTTTATGCACCTCACCTTCTGGATGATAGCGGGGTGAACAGGCAGTGGCTCGGGTGGTTGTTGTCCTTGATGATCTTTATGGCCTTCCTGTGACATCGGGTGGTGTAGGTGTCCTGGAGGGCAGGTAGTTTGCCCCCGGTGATGCGTTGTGCAGACCTCACTACCCTCTGGAGAGCCTTACGGTTGTGGGTGGAGCAGTTGCCGTACCAGGCGGTGATACAGCCTGACAGGATGCTCTCGATTGTGCATCTGTAGAAGTTTGTGAGTGCTTTTGGTGACAAGCCAAATTTCTTCAGCCTCCTGAGGTTGAAGAGGCGCTGCTGCGCCTTCTTCACGATTCTGTCTGTGTGGGTGGACCAATTCAGCTTGTATGTGATGTGTACGCCGAGGAACTCAAAACTTATTACCCTCTCCACTACTGTCCCATCGATGTGGATAGGGGCGTGTTCCCTCTGCTGTTTCCTGAAGTCCACAATCATCTCCTTAGTTTTGTTGACGTTGAGTGTGAGGTTATTTTCCTGACACCACACTCCGAGGGCCCTCACCTCCTCCCTGTAGGCCGTCTCGTCGTTGTTGGTAATCAAGCCTACCACTGTTGTGTCGTCCGCAAACTTGATGATTGAGTTGGAGGCGTGCGTGGCCACGCAGTCGTGGGTGAACAGGGAGTACAGGAGAGGGCTCAGAACGCACCCTTGTGGGGCCCCAGTGTTGAGGATCAGCGGGGTGGAGATGTTGTTACCTACCCTCACCACCTGGGGGCGGCCCGTCAGGAAATCCTGTACCCAGTTGCACAGGGCGGGGTCGAGACCCAGGGTCTCGAGCTTGATGACGAGTTTGGAGGGTACTATGGTGTTAAATGCTGAGCTGTAGTCGATGAACAGCATTCTCACATAGGTATTCCTCTTGTCCAGATGGGTTAGGGCAGTGTGCAGTGTGGTTGAGATTGCATCGTCTGTGGACCTATTTGGGCGGTAAGCAAATTGGAGTGGGTCTAGGGTGTCAGGTAGGGTGGAGGTGATATGGTCCTTGACTAGTCTCTCAAAGCACTTCATGATGACGGAAGTGAGTGCTACGGGGCGGTAGTCGTTTAGCTCAGTTACCTTAGCTTTCTTGGGAACAGGAACAATGGTGGCCGTCTTGAAGCATGTGGGAACAGCAGACTGGGATAAGGATTGATTGAATATGTCCGTAAACACACCAGCCAGCTGGTCTGCGCATGCTCTGAGGGCGCGGCTGGGGATGCCGTCTGGGCCTGCAGCCTTGCGAGGGTTAACACGTTTAAATGTTTTACTCACCTCGGCTGCAGTGAAGGAGAGTCCGCATGTTTTGGTTGCGGGCCGTGTCAGTGGCACTGTATTGTCCTCAAAGCGGGCAAAAAAAGTTATTTAGTCTGCCCGGGAGCAAGACATCCTGGTCCGTGACTGGGCTGGTTTTCTTTTTGTAATCCGTGATTGACTGTAGACCCTGCCACATACCTCTTGTGTCTGATCCATTGAATTGCGATTCTACTTTGTCTCTATGCTGACGCTTAGCTTGTTTGATTGCCTTGCGGAGGCATCTTCAACGCACGTTCTAATGAACTCGCTCACCGAATCACATCTTCAACGCACGTTCTAATGAACTCGCTCACCGAATCAGTGTATTCGTCAATGTTGTTGTTTGACGCAATACGAAACTTGAAATTGAAATTGAGCTCAGGTGCATCCTGTTTCCATTGATCATCCTGAGCCTAATGATGAGCTTGGAGGTTACTATGGTGTTGAAGGCTAAGCTATAGTCAGTGAAGAGCATTCTTACATAGGTATTCCTCTTACCCAGATGGGATAGTGTGCAGTGCGATGGTGATTGCATCGTCTATGGATCTATTGGGGCAGTATGCAAATTTAAGTGGGTCTAGGGTATCAGGTAAGCTGGAGGTCATGTGATCCTTAACAAGCCTCTCAAAGCACTTCATGATGACAGTAGTGAGTGCTATGGGGCCATAGTCATTGAGTTCTGTAACCTTTGCTTTCTTGGGTACAGGAACAATGGTGGACATCTTGAAGCAAGTGGGGACAGCAGACTGGGATAGGGAGAGATTGAATATGTCCGTAAACACTCCAGCCAGCTGGTCTACGCATACTCTGAAGACGCGGCTAGGGATGCCGTCGGGCATCCCCCGACGGCATTGTGAGGGTTAACATGCTTAAATGTCTTACTCACTTCGGCCATGGAGAATGAGAGGCCTCACTCCTCAGGATTGGCCAATGTCGGTGGCATTGTGATATCCTCAAAGCGGGCAAGGAAGATGTTTAGCTTGTCCGGGTGCAAGACAAAAGTGTCCCCGAGGTGGCTGGTTTTCTCTTTGTGATCCGCGATTGTTTGGAGTCCCTGCCACATACGTCTTGTATCTGAGCCATTGAATTGTGTCGTGACTTGACTTAATCTGAAGACGGGTATTTATCTAATCAACTATGTTGAATTGTTACCCGATTAATGTAATCATGTAACAATTAACTCAATAAGAACTGGGGCACCATGAGAGTGGTTCTTAAAGAGTTACCATCTCCCAAATTCAATTCTACCTATTATATCTATAAACAGTCAACGTATTAATCATAACCTTGTATCATATCATCATTCTGAACAGTTGTAACCTTGCATCTGCAAAACCCTGAGCTTTTGCAGATGCAACTCCTATACTTTGCACATTATTAAAACCTCTTGATACTAGCCATCCCGGATCCGGGATCGTGAATACAGCCTCAAGCTCATTACCATAACGCAACGTTAACTATTCATGAAAATCGCAAATGAAATTAAATAAATATGCTAGCTCTCAAGCTTAGCCTTTTGTTAACAACACTGTCATCTCAGATTTTCAAAATATGCTTTTCAACCATAGCAAAACAAGCATTTGTGTAACAGTATTGATAGCTAGCATAGCATTTAGCGTAGCATTCAGCGGGCAACATTTTCACAAAAACAAGAAAAGCATTCAAATAAAATCATTTACCTTTGAAGAACTTCGGATGTTTTCAATGAGGAGACTCTCAGTTAGATAGCAAATGTTCAGTTTTTCCAAAAAGATTCTCTGTGTAGGAGAAATCGCTCCGTTTTGTTCAAAACCGAAAAAAAAGAAAAAGAAGAAAAAAAGCTAATTCAGTCATCAAAACGCCAAACTTTTTTCCAAATTAACTCCATAATATCGACTGAAACATGGCAAATGTTGTTTAGAATCAATCCTCAAGGTGTTTTTCACATATCTCTTCAATGATATATCGTTCGTGGAAGTCTGCTTTCTCCTCTGAATCCCATGGAAGAATGCTTGCAGCTGAAGATTACGCACCAATTTCGACAAAGGACACCGGGCGGACACCTGATAAAAGTAGTCTCTTATGGCCAATCTTCCAATGATATGCCTACAAATACGTCACAATGCTGCAGACACCTTAGGGATACGGCAGAAAGTGTAGGCTCGTTCCTGGCGCATTCACAGCCATATAAGGAGACAATGGAAAACAGCGCCTCAAAAATTTTGCTCACTTCCTGTTAGAAGTTTCATCTTGGTTTCGCCTGTAGCATCAGTTCTGGGGCACTCACAGACAATATCTTTGCAGATTTGGAAACGTCAGAGTGTTTTCTTTCCAAGGCTGTCAATTATATGCATAGTAGAGCATCTTTTCGTGACAAAATATTGCGCTTAAAACGGGCACGTTTTTTTATCCAATAATGAAATAGCGCCCCCATAGTTTCACCGCCCCCCACATGGAATAAGAATTTATGAATGTATTTACGCAAAAATTCCTTGGTTCGCTGTGTATCTCTCTGAACCGGGCCGCTTTGGAAAGGGAGTTTTGGCCTTTTCTCTGCACGCTTGTAAAGCTCTGATTGTCCCAAAGCAGTTTCTCTGTTTTCTCCTCTGCAGTTGTCCGTTGTCCGGTGACTTGTCATGTAGTCCTGAACAGAACTACAGAGTTTATTCAGCTTCTATTGGCTCTGGAAGATGCTTCTTTGAAGATAGGCTAGCCAACATTGTCGATGGTTCCTAATGGGGAGATGAGAGTAGCATAATATGATGGTTTGAAGATAGTAGTAAAATTGACCCACTTGAATTCACTTTTCTACATACTTAGGTGACAAATAATCAGCCGTACCAGTGATTGTGTGGGAGGTGACTTTATCGTCTCTACCTCGTGTTGAGATTAAGATTTCAAACGACTTTAAACGTGAGCTACAGCTCTACATCTCTGTGGTCTGATATGTTAATTCTTAACCTATCATTTTATATAGTTTGTTCAATAGGGGTGGTTCCATCAGCCTGACAGGCTCTCTGACCTCACTCAAGGGCGTTGACTACTTATTTGTACAAAGTTATAGAAACTATTTTCTCTTATGGCTCCTAAAATCATGTCCCTCTCCTAACAAAAACACTTGAATCCTTTTTCATATGTCATGCTCACCGCATCAGATGGAAACTTTGTTCATGTAGTGGATATACTTTCTAAGTTACAGTATTTCATTTATAACATTTTTTATGAAATCACAAAATAACACACAATATGACATTAGTGTTCTTCAGATCGCCTCTGACCAATCCCACTAGTTCTTCGCTAGAATTATTGTTCCACTATTCACTTTAGAATGTGTTAGAGTTTTGGCGGGAAAAGTCTGTGAAACAAAGTAACATTCCTCTGGTGAATTTGGAGAGGGAAACCTGAATCTTCTCTCCTTGATTTACAAGAGGGTGTGAGGTGTTAACCCCCACCATTGTCTCCACCCCCCTCTGCGGGTGAGAGGGGGTCTGGTTGAAGTTATTTATAGCAAAGCTGATCTGACCTATTTGGATCCTCACAGGACAGCCATGACAATTGCGACTCCACTTTTTCTCTGTATAGACATTTTGCCTGTTTTAGGGCCTTACGGAGGGCATAACTGCACTGTTTGTATTCAACCATATTCCCAGTCACCTTGCCGTTGTTAAATGCGATGGTCCGCACTTTCAGTTTTTCTCGACTGCTGCCATCTATTCATGGTTTTTGGTTTGGGTAGGTTTTAATAGTCACCGTAGGAACAATGTCCCCTATACACTTCCTGATGAACTCAGTCACTGTGTCAGTGTATATGTCAATGTTATTCTCAGAGGCAAACCCAGTCCGTGTGAGGAAAACAATCTTGACGCATGGATTCCCTTTTGGTAAGACCAGCATTGAATAGACCTTAGCACAGGTACTTCCTGTTTGAGTTTCTGCCTAAAGGAAGGTTGGAGCGGAAGGGAGTCATAATCTGATTTGCCAAAGGGAGGGTGGAGGAGGGCCTTTTAGCCATCCCGGAAGGGAGAGTAACAATGGTCAAGAGTTTTTGAAGAGTGAGTACTACAGACAACTTGTTGATTGAATTTCAGTGGAGTTTTCCTCAGATTTGCTTTGTTAAAGTCCCCTGCTGCAATAAATGCGGCCTCAGGACATCTGGTGTCCAGTTTGCACAATATCCAGTGTAGTTCCTCATCGCGGTATCGGCTTGAGGGGGAATATACATGGATTTGACGATAACTGAAGAGAATTCTCTTGGGAGGCAATGCGGTCAGCATTTTATTGTGAGGTATTCTAGGTTGGGTGAACAAAACGACTTGAGTTCCTGTAAATTATCACAATCACACCATGAGTAGTTAATTATCAAACATACACCTCCGCCTTTCTTCTTCCCCGAGCGTTTTTTCTTCCTGTCTGCGCAATGTACTGAGGACCCAGCTGGCTTTATAGATGGGGACAGTTTATCCGGAGAGAGCGATGATTCTGTGAAACAGAGTATGTTACAGTCCCTGAGTTGAACCAGAAGTCCACTCCGAATACTTCTTCTCCGTGGGCGGCGTCTTGGAGCAGTCTCTGGGATAAATTCAGTTGTCTTGGTGGGTACGAACAATGGATCCAATTTGGGAAAATAATATTTCTGTTCGGATTGCTGGTGAGTGACCTCTGTGCTGATATCTAAAAGATATTTCTGGCTTTATGTAATAACACGAAAACCTTCTGGGCTAATAATGTAAGAAATAACATATATATACACGTATATATTGCAAAGTTGCTTAGGAGCTAGAAGCAGAGCTGCCATGTCTGTCGGCGCCATCTTGTTGTTGAATTTCTGTATATAAAAAAATAATTAAACACAGAAACTTCTAAATATGTTATATTAATTTGCATTGTAATTATTTGTGGTTTGCACTGTGTGTGATTCTGCGTGAATGGTCTGATTGTGAAAATGAGCTATTTTCTAAAGCCTTATTGAGGCCAGGAGCAATCGCAGAAAGCAATGAAGTATGGGGTAAAGCGATGTATGTGGATAAAATATAAATGCTGCTTCATTCTACCATGCATATACACCCCACAGTCACTTGCAGCTGAGCTGTGAGCAAACAAATTAATTATTTATGAAGGATGAATATTGCATATTGGTCTGAAAATTGTTGTTTCGTCTGCATCATATGCCAACAAGATTAGATTTACATGACAAGATATTTACCTCCACAGAGCAAAGAATTCTAATCAGCCTGCAATATATGCTGTGGGATACTACAGAACTGATCCGAGTTAAAAACAGGAAAACTATTAAAAAAATATATATATATATATACAGTGGGATCCAAAATGTTAGACCATTCCTCCATACAGAATCCTGACAGATCCTTGACCTCATTTGCCTGCGCTTATAGACTGCACTCTTCATTTCAAACCACGTGTTTTCAATGGGTTATAAATCCAGAGACTGAGATGGCCTTTGCAAGATGGCCAATTAACCATTTCTTTGTTCTGCTATTCTTGCTGGAAGATCCACTTGTGGCCAAGTTTCAGCCTTACAAGGGCCCCAGGACATGTGGAAGCAAAATAGCCCCACAAAATCAAAGATCCTCAATCCCATACCTACTGTAAAATATGATTTTCTGCTTATGCATTCTAATTTCGACGCCAAACCCCACCACTGGTGTGTGCATGGCCAAAGAGCTCTATTTTCATGTCATCTGACCAAAGCACCGGTTTCAATTCAAGTGCCAATGCCTTTTAGCAAACTCCAGATGTCTACATTTGTTGGATGATATGGAAATAGAGCTCTTTGGCAACGCAAACTTTTTTGAGCATACAATATTTGAATTATTTATTTTATACTGTAATTTTTGCTCATTTTTATCAAGGGTGTCAATAATTCCAGACCCCATTGTACATGTCTACAGGACGGATATATACACAAGTGTTTAGACTGGATATTTAATTGGTGAATTTTGTGTGGGGTATTCTGCACTATGTATATCAATGTAACATGCTGTTATGTTAATTACTTTGTGTTTGTATGTGCCTGACATCACCAATTCCCTCGGGAAAATAAAAGTTAATCTAAAAGTCCAAGTCCAAAGTACTTTAGTACATACGCTGTAATTTATATTCTAGATAGAACACCCTGAAGCCAGTCAACCTAGTGCGCCTTGTGTTTCTTTTATCCTCTGGTTGATAAACGTTGCTTGTCTTGCACCATCACACTCTGTCATGCCCTCATTTTCAACCAGCATCCAATTCTGTTGTGGCTGTCTTTGAAAAGTAATGGACTGGTAAAACATGCCCCCCCCCACCCCCCCACCCCCACACACACACACACACACACACACACACACACACACACAGAGCTATACACTACCACACTGGCTTTTCTGTTCAGTGCTCTCTCTGCCCCAGTTGAGGGGTAATAACGGGTTTTGCAATATGATACTGACATCAATGCATGAGTCAAGGGAAAGTTTGAGTTAGGCCCAGCGATGACTCTGCAAATACTCGTGAACTATATGAAATCTCATAGTTTGTCAGGGATGATTAGAATTCAACGTTATTGATCAGGACTTTGAATTCAGGGTTGTAGGTGAAAACAAAAGGCTGTCGATGTGTGCCATTTTAAATATTAATAAAACAGAAATTGTTATTGCTGACACTATTCCCAGGTGTATGCCCACTTCATGGCTGGCTTATTCAAATCAAATCAAATCAAATCAAATTGTATTTGTCACATACACATGGTTAGCAGATGTTAATGCGAGTGTAGCGAAATGCTTGTGCTTCTAGTTCCGACAATGCAGTAATAACAAGTAATCTAACTAACAATTCCAAAACTACTGTCTTGTACACAGTGTAAGGGGATAAAGAATATGTACATAAGGATACATGAATGAGTGATGGTACAGAGCAGCATAGGCAAGATACAGTAGATGGTATCGAGTACAGTATGTACAAATGAGATGAGTATGTAAACAAAGTGGCATAGTTTAAAGTGGCTAGTGATACATGTATTACATAAGGATACAGTCGATGATATAGAGTACAGTATATACGTATGCATATGAGATGAATAATGTAGGGTAAGTAACATTATATAAGGTAGCATTGTTTAAAGTGGCTAGTGATATATTTACATAATTTCCCATCAATTCCCATTATTAAAGTGGCTGGAGTTGAGTCAGTGTCAGTGTGTTGGCAGCAGCCACTCAGTGTTAGTGGTGGCTGTTTAACAGTCTGATGGCCTTGAGATAGAAGCTGTTTTTCAGTCTCTCGGTCCCAGCTTTGATGCACCTGTACTGACCTCGCCTTCTGGATGATAGCGGGGTGAACAGGCAGTGGCTCGGGTGGTTGATGTCCTTGATGATCTTTATGGCCTTCCTGTGACATCGGGTGGTGTAGGTGTCCTGGAGGGCAGGTAGTTTGCCCCCGGTGATGCGTTGTGCAGACCTCACTACCCTCTGGAGAGCCTTACGGTTGAGGGCGGTGCAGTTGCCATACCAGGCGGTGATACAGCCCGCCAGGATGCTCTCGATTGTGCATCTGTAGAAGTTTGTGAGTGCTTTTGGTGACAAGCCGAATTTCTTCAGCCTCCTGAGGTTGAAGAGGCGCTGCTGCGCCTTCTTCATGATGCTGTCTGTGTGAGTGGACCAATTCAGTTTGTCTGTGATGTGTATGCCGAGGAACTTAAAACTTGCTACCCTCTCCACTACTGTTCCATCGATGTGGATAGGGGGGTGTTCCCTCTGCTGTTTCCTGAAGTCCACAATCATCTCCTTAGTTTTGTTGACGTTGAGTGTGAGGTTATTTTCCTGACACCACACTCCGAGGGCCCTCACCTCCTCCCTGTAGGCCGTCTCGTCGTTGTTGGTAATCAAGCCTACCACTGTTGTGTCGTCCGCAAACTTGATGATTGAGTTGGAGGCGTGCGTGGCCACGCAGTCGTGGGTGAACAGGGAGTACAGGAGAGGGCTCAGAACGCACCCTTGTGGGGCCCCAGTGTTGAGGATCAGCGGGGAGGAGATGTTGTTGCCTACCCTCACCACCTGGGGGTGGCCCGTCAGGAAGTCCAGCACCCAGTTGCACAGGGCGGGGTCGAGACCCAGGGTCTCGAGCTTGATGACGAGCTTGGAGGGTACTATGGTGTTGAATGCCGAGCTGTAGTCGATGAACAGCATTCTCACATAGGTATTCCTCTTGTCCAGATGGGTTAGGGCAGTGTGCAGTGTGGTTGAGATTGCATCGTCTGTGGACCTATTTGGGCGGTAAGCAAATTGGAGTGGGTCTAGGGTGTCAGGTAGGGTGGAGGTGATATGGTCCTTGACTAGTCTCTCAAAGCACTTCATGATGACACATTTCACATTTCACATTTAATAACAGTGAAACAACGTCAGGACTATAGGGACAATCAACCCGTACCTAAAATTCCACTTTCAGGTAATAGATGAAATGTGGTACTGCACCCACTGGAGTTACTGGCTTAGGTATTTGGATGTTGCAGGTTATCCTACCATGTGGGTATAGTATTATATATATACAGTACATACTAATTAATATGCAATGGAAAACCTCACCTTTTAACAAACAGGAGTGCTTTTGGTCGGTGGGATTAGACAATTCTTTATGGCTGTACTTGATGCAGTGTGTTTTCTAGTTTCACCTCTATCAAACACACAGGCTCAGGGGAGAGACTGACGGCAAGAACCAAATATATATCTAATATAGCTAGTGAGGAATAGCCTTAGGGGATGCTCTCTCTGTGGTGTGTCATAGGGTTTTAGAGATTATCCGTGGAGCTGTAGGCTGGATGGATGGTGTTTGACAGATATGGATGTGGAAATGTCTTACCTGAAGACTTTGGCTGTTTCTAAACTGTAAACTGACACCTTGTTCAGTTTTTCAAACCCGTGCTTCACTCCACTGCAACAGCTGTCATAATGTATACTGCAGAGCTCACCAACTCAATGAGACTACTAGTCAAAACTCAGTAGAGTCAGCTAAAGATGTGCATTTATCACTATGGCTGAGGTTGAGTGAAAACCGAAAGAAAGTGTGGTAAAGTGCTGCGAAGTAAAGTAAACTCATGAGCTATTTTAGTAAAGCTACAGTCAAGTGTGCTTTTTGGGAACAATGTCAACTCACTCAGTACAGTTCTGTTGCCACGTTAAAGATTCATGATGTTTTACAAGGAACAGACACACAGACACATTACTGACCTTTAGTGCAGAACTGTACTCTAAGTTACTGTATTTCTGTGCACTCATTCTCCTAGTTTAATGGTTAGAAGTCTAGCCAAAATTATTCAACTGGTTTATACATATTTATTCATAACACATCATACTGCACCACCGTCAAGAGAACTGTGCCCTCTTCACCTCTTCTAAGCGCATGCATGAGATCTATTTGACTGGCTACCCAAACTCCTTGCTCCGGCCAATCGCTATGGCACGGCCACAGACGTTTGTTTCTTCTACGCAATGAGTCTAGATCTGAGTGCCTCTCAAACAATTTCTAGAACACAAACACATTCGCACCATTCTGATTGGTCCCAGAAGCCAATGGGTTGGGCCAGAGCCAGAACACATGTGGGTAAAGTGCCATTTTGAAAATTCATCATTGGCTTTGGTACTCTGATTGGTTAGAGATGATCCAATAGCTGGTGACTTTGTTTTGTACAAGACCTCTCATTTTGACGTTACCACAACTGATTTCAACGATGGCCCTTGCAATGTAAAGAGTGTCTGCAGGCGGATGAATCCAAGATTTAGAAGTTGTGGAAAAGAAGTTCATGGTGTTTCTTATGAAGAAGCTGTAAAGTGCTGCAACTGTGGTGGAAAGCATAAAGCTACATGAGGTTGTCATAGTCCTGGCCATGTAGAGGCTGTCAAAAAGGTGGAGGGAACAAAAGGTACTCTTGAGGACTCCATGGTGTTGGGAAGGCCTTTAATGTAGGCTGCAGAGTTCTCTTTCCACTAGCAGGATCCAGGGATGTTACGTGTAAAGGCGGACTTTGTGAATTTTATGGCAATGGCGATCAATGGCATGGCTAAAGTGGAGTGACAGTCCAGGAAGTTGGTCATTATTGTGGATGCGGCAGAGCGGTTCCTGGGACTAAAGGATTTCTCAGTAAAGGAGTAACATGAAGCACTGTCTCGAGCAGTGATACCTTGTCAGGTCCCAGAGCCCGGGGAGGGAGATATGGAAGATTGAAGAATTAAGGGAGTAAGATATAGATTTTGTGTTTTAGGTTATGCGGATTAGCCCCCCGCCCCATCACTGTATGGAGTTTCCTTTTTACCCCCGTACAGTTGGTGGCGGTAATGCACCATAAGTATTGGATGCCAACCACCATTAAACTCCATCGAAGAAAACTTCAATTATGGCAGTCTCAGACTGAAGTATGTAGCAAACCTACAGCAGCAGAATAATTCTGTTTGAGTTGTCAGGCAAGAGATCTACAAGGCCTAGATTCCATCAGGTCAAGCGTTAATCGGCGACAGCCAACACCTGCATAGCTGATGTTTGGCTGCGTCGGAGATGGAACTGCGTTGGCGCTGTCCAATCGGTGAACAGCTGCTCTTGACCATGCTTCCCTTAGAAGTTCAGAATGAGAAAGTGTAGGCTATATAGAAATAATGATGCTCAAATTCAAAATCATTAAATAATGTGTTTTTTTATTAGCCAAATCGAAGAGTAGATTATAGCTCTCATTTCAGTGTTCAAACTTGTAAACAAGACTGCACGGGCTTCCTTTTAATGCAACTCCATGCAGCCAATCGCTTCAGGTTTAATGCCAGAAACTGCTGGTGGATTTGACCGCTTTAACGCAGTTCCACCTCCAACACCTCCAAAACTACTGCTATGCCAAAGCAACTGCTATGCGGATGTCAGCTAAAGCGGATCCGCCTACTAATTTTCAGGATACTTTAGGTTCTCAGTGGTGTGCTCTGAGTCGTTGTTGAATTTACAGTGTGTTGCAACTCCTTGATTTCATAAGCTACTGAACATTAAATCTGCTCCCTTGCTCATTAGGAAATGAGACATTTTTTTTTGCTGAGAGAGACGATGATGCAAATGACTTCTGAAATGAAGCCACCATTGCCATTCCTATTTCTCTTTCCTTTAATTCTAATGTGATACTGTTAGTAAGCTAATTTCCAACCAAAACCTGGATGTTGAGTTGGATGTGCATCAGCTCAAACATAGTAGTGGACATAGGGAGAGAGGGAAAGGGAGGGAGGAATGCAAAACCTTGAAAATTATACTTATTTTCCAGCATTCGCCAAAAATGTTCTCTGTCATTTAATTGCTGGACAGGCATCTAATGTGGCTTGCTTGCATGTACCTAATGGATGCAAGATAAAGACAGACACTCATGGCTGGGTAATGGAGATTCTCCATTGCAGCATTTATCACAACGTGATGGAGAATCACAGTTCATCTGACAGGCCTACGCATCACTTTTGGGGCATTCTCATTCAGCAACTCACCAAAATGAAGACTAAATGGATTTTTAAGTTCCAATTACATTGAATTTACAGAATTTGCATTGCTGGTATCACAATAACATAAATGTGAAGGAAGCATTAGCACACCTGGCCTGAGCAAAGTTGGGAGGCAACATGTTTCCCAGTGTTTGCTTTTCCAAGAAGGTGAAATGTGTTCAATTCTAACGAACCATATAGTTAGAGACTTATTATTATGGCATTTAGACATTTATCAGACACTCTTAACCAGAGAAACGTACAGTTCGTGCATTCATCTTAAGATAGCTAAGTGGGACAACATCGAAGTTGAGATATCTGCCAGGCACGCAGAGATGCGTGTCAGCACCTGGGTTTCAGAGGAGGAAAAGTAGTTGAGTGTCATTCACATAGCAATGATAGGAGAGACCATGTGAGGATATGAAGGAGCCGAGTGACTTGGTGTATAGAGAGAATAGAAGAGGGCCTAGAACCGTGCCCTGAGGGACACCAGTAGTGAAAGTACGTGGTGCAGGCACAGATCCTCTCCACGTCAGGCAGGATGCAATCCAAGAGTGCGCATAGCCTGAGACGTCCAGCCCTGAGATAGTGGAGAGGAGGATCTGATGGTTCACGGTGTCGATGGCAGTGTATAGATCTAGGAGAACGAGAACAGCTTTGGCAGTGCGGAGAGCCTCCATGACATAGAGAATAGCAATATGAAACGTCTTGACTGGTTAGGGTCAAGAAGATTGTTCTGAGAGAGATAACAAGAAAGTTTATGGAAAGAGTTTTGGAAAGAAAAGAAAGAAGGCAGACAGACAGGTCTATATGTCAGATGAGTCGAGTGTTGGTTTCTTGAGGGGAGCAACTCTGACCATTTTGAAGTCAGAGGGGATGCAGCCAGTGGTCAGGGGTGAGTTGATGAGGGAAGTGAGGAATGGGAGAAGGTCTCCAGAGATGGTCTGGAGAAGGGAGGAGGGAATAGGGCTGAGCGGGAAGGTTGTCGGGGGGCCAGACCTCACTAGTAGCAGGATGTCATCTGGAGAGAGAGAGAAGAAAGAGGTCAAGGCATAGGGTAGTTCTGTGTGAGTGAGATCAGTGGACTAAATAGGCTGAGTGAATGAGTAGCGGTTGTCATCATCCTTTTTTTCAAAGTTGTCCGCAGAGAGGGGGAGGGAGGAGGGGGGGTGGAAGATTAAGGAAGGAGGAGAAGGTGGAAAAGAGTTTCCTAGGGTTAGAGGCAGAAGCTTGACATTTAAAGTGATAGAAAGTGGATTTAGCAGAGGATACAGAGGATGAGAAGGTAGAGAGGAGGGAGTGAAAGGATGATAGGTCCTCCAAAAGTTTAGTTTTCCTCCATTTTCACTCAGCTTCCCACAGCCCTGTTCTGTAAGTTCGCAATGAGTCACTCAGACACGGAGCAGGAGGAAAGGGTTGAGCCAGCCGGCAGGGATGCGTAGGATGCAGAAAGGGAGGATAATAGAGTCGAAGAGGCAGAATCAGGAGACAGGAGGGAGAAGGATTTAGCAGAAGGGAGAGATGATAGGATAGAAGAAGAGAGAGAGTGAAGATTGTGATGGCACATGATTAGGGTTGGGGGAAAGGGAGACAGAAAAGAAAACAAAGTGGTGATCAGAGGGGAGGTTGCAGAAAGATTAGTAGGTGAGCAGCCTCTAGTAAAGATGAGGTCAAGCGTATTGCCTGCCTTGTGAGTCGGAGGAGATTGAGAAAGGGTGAGGTCAAAAGAGACAAGGAGGGGAAAGAGAGAGTTGGAAAGAAATGAATTGAACGCAAACGACGGGAGGTTGAAGTTGCCAAGTACGAAAAGCCGTGAATCATCGTCAGGGAATGAGCTCATCAAGGTGTCAAGCTCATACATTGATGAAGATACACCCATCGCCCTGCCTGACTTGGTCTGACAGGTGTGTGTGTGTGTGTGTGCGTGTGCTTGCATGTTTGTCTGTGTGTGCGTGTGTGTGTGTCCACATGACAAGGTAGTCCTGAGCCCAGCAAAGCAGAACTGTAGTGAGTGGAGCAGACTGAGGGGTCCTAATTACTGTGTGATGCTTCCCTCAGCCCTGCTGACCCTACTGCTGATCCTAATGGGCCCGGGGGTGCCTAATGTGCCTGGGCATGCCAGGAGGATAGGAAGGGGGGTATAATAAATAGATAATCACATCTGTCTCTCTACCTCTCTTCCTCTCAATACCTCTCTCAACCATTATTTTTCTCTTCCCCTCAATACTTCTCTACCTCTCAAACTTCGATGACTCTCTCCACCTCTCTCTCTTTCTACCTCTCCACATCTCCCACACAGGGCTCCCGACTGCCGCAGCGGTCTAGGGCACTGCATTTCAGCATTTGAGACACCCTGGTTCGATTCCAGGCTGTATCACAACTGACCGTGATTTGGAGTCCCATAGGGATGCGCACAATTGGCCCAGCGTTGTCTGGGTTTGACCGGTGTAGGACATCATTGTAAATTGATTTGTTCTTAACTGACTTACCTAGTTAAATAAATAAATCAAATGATCTCTCTATCTCTCCACAACTGATGAAGGTTTTTGAAGCTTGAGTTCTTATAAAGTGCAGAAGCATGACTAATGACTAATACACTTTTAGAAAAAAGGGTTCCAAAAGGGTTCTTCGGCTGTCCCCATAGGAGAACAGGTAGAACCCTTTTTGGTTCCAGGTAGAACTATTTTGGTTTCCATGTAGAAGCCTCTGGGGAAATAGTTCTACATTGAATCCAATAGAACCAAAACGGTTCTGCCTGGAACCAAAAAGGTTCTTCAAAGGGTTCTCCTATGGGGACAGCGGGAGAACTCTTTTAGGTTCTAGCTAGCATCTTTTTTTTCTAAGAGTGTACTGTAGGAATGTCTCAAGGTAGACTCAGCAATGACTGTGGGGTGACTTCCTGCTTTCAAAAATCAAAACAACAACAAAAGAGTGACTGACTGATTGACTGAAGGACGAACTGACAGAACAACTGAAATGAGAGATTCCTTTGTCTCCTACTCTCCTCTCCTCAGGGCCGGCTCTAGCCTGCAATGCCAAATAGTGTCCCCCTACCCTGTGTCACAAGGGAATTTCATTTTAAGATATTAGCATCCGTTTCTATATCAACAGTGTGATATTGCGTCGAATTTTGGAGATCATTGCAGCCAAACGTACATTATTTTCATCCCCACTATGTAAACAAAGATGATTTCCGCTACAATTTTGCTGCTTAAACTAGTTTTGTTTAGCTAATGTAGGGCAGCCCAGGCCCCGAAGTGACTCTTCTTATCAACTGTATGCAAGGATTTCCTCTTTTGTCTTAGGAATTCAGCATTCTCTGTGTGTATCTTGCCAACCCCCATTGTCACACATCTGAGCAGCAGATGTTCTGTTGTGATTAAATCATGTAGGTCTGATATCTGATTGGAGGTTAACTTTACAGTAATGCTTTTGGTCAACAACTCAGATGTTATAAAAGGGTCTTAGACAGTGAGTCTATCTCTCTCTTTTTGTTCCTGAACTGCTGTGGTGAGATTCTTTATTTCTTTCCTTTCTTTTGAATTCCATTCTCAGACATTGTTCGTAGATTGATCAGGGGAAAAAAACTATTTAATCAATTTTATAACAAGGCTGTAACATAACAAAATGTGGAAAATGTCTAAGGGTCTGAATACTTTCCGAATGCACTGTATATATAATATACTTATATGATAAATATCACTTCACTGAAGAGATGTGGAAAGTTTTAATTTCAAATAAACTGTCATATGTGATTTAGTTATCTTTGATATATTTTTGACAAAACCACATCTGAAGTTGCTATTGACCAATTTAAACATACTTTTTTATGATCATTGAAGTGTGAATTAATATGTGATTTTGTGATGTTCCTTCAGTTGTGTGTTATGATCTTACAAAGAAGAACGGAGCATTCCTATCTAGCTTGGGTGCAGGAAGGTGTTACCTAATTACATTTGCATGTACTGTATAAGGCAGAAGACAATGCTAAATGCAAAATGTCACTTCTGACGTGATGCTGCTAAGACCATGAACTGCTGGTCTGAAGAATGTCTACCGTGACTACAGTGCTTGGCCGTCCGGTTTTGAACAATTCTGTCTGATGCAGAATCAGATGTGTTTAAAAGAAGACTGTTTTTCCCAGTCTCTGTTTTTCTCCTCCTCCTGGTTGTGACCCTTGCCTGACCTGACTCTGTGTCCCCCTGCCTGACCGTTCTGCCCGGCCCTGATCTCGAGCCTGCCTGCCGCTTTGTACTGTGTTGGACTTTGACATGGTTCTGAACTCTTACCTGTCCCCGACCTGCCTTTTGCCTACACCTTGGATTATAATAAATATCAGAGCTCAAACCATCTGCCTCCCGTGTCTGCATCTCGGTCTCGCCTTGTGTCGTTATACTTCCTCTGTGTTGTCTTGTGTTGTCTTGCCAACCCCTATTGTCACACCTCTGAGAAGCAGAGGTTCTGTTGTGATAGCATCATATAGGACTGATATCTGATTGGAGGTTAACTTTACAGTAATACTTTTGGTGAACAACTCAAATTTTTAATCGAAACAAAATATAAAAGATCTTAGATTCCTTATCTCGCTTTCTTTTTTTGTTCTTGAACTGCTGTGGTGAGATTTTCTTTCTTTCTCTCCCATGAGCTATGAGCTATGAACCATGAGCTCAAGCCATGGTTTCTTTGTCTCTAGCTTGCTCTTTGATCATACTTAGATGAATTCCTTATAATGCTTGTTAATGCTTTGCAACTTAAGCTTTATGCCTTGTTTGTGGATCCATTAATTGTACAATCTTTTGTATACTTGTATTTAGAATTACATTCACAGACATTTCTTGATTGTCTATTACTTTAACTCAACTACAGTCTCTTGCCTATTGCTAAATAATCTCTATGGAGTCAGATAAACATTTTAACAGGCTAATTGAAATTGCTAAGTCTTATTATGATTTGCAAGTGAGGTATATACAGCAGTGGAGGCTGCTGAGGGGAGGATGGTTTATAATAATGGCTGGAACAGAGCAAATGGTCTGGAATCAACCACATAGAAACCATGTGATACCAATTCACTCATTCTGCTCCAGCCATTACCACGAGCCCGTTCTCCCCAATTAAGGTGCCACCAACCTCCTTTGATATACAGCATAATATACTAATACGATAAATATTACTTCACTACACTAATAAGATGAAAACATTACTTCAAACTACTTTTGGGTATCTTTTTAACAATTCAACAACATGAAATCTATGTCTTAAATGTGGCTATGTTGAGGAAAAAGCAACGGAAACCTGTAATCTGCTTGACACATTAATGTTACTTACCTTACAGATCACAGTCAGCTAATTTCCACTCATTCATATATATATGTACCTACTATAGGTCCAAGGATACAACAATTAACATTGTTGAATTAACCAATACCATCAAGGGACACATGAAAGATAGCAACCCGGCTCTACGTATTTTACTGGTTTGTGACTCACTGACACCGCCTCCGGTTAGAGGGCAGCAAAGCAGCTCAAGAGTTAATACACACAGTAACTTTAATCACACACAAGAGAAGATGAACATGGGTATGGTTCTGTAATGGACAGAAACAGAGTTAATAAATATGCTATACAGGAGATAAATACACTGACATGAATATATATTTGCAAAGAACGATAGAATGAGATATGGGATAGAACAACAAGGACTGTATCTAATAATAAGCTAGTAACCATGTATGACATAGTAACACCCAATGAATGACTAGCATTGCAGTAGCACAGTAATAATAATGGCAAGGACTGTATATTACACAAATAGTAGGCTATTGCACAGAAAGAGCAAAAACTCATCATTGCAGACAATTAGTAGTAACATAATAATAATAGAAATTACATACCGCTAATCCACATACTGCACTGATAACAGCGACAGCAACTTACTTTGTAGTCAACCATCCCATGCACATACTTCCACCATCACAGACTGGAATAACACCGTTCAGTTACGGGCAATATTTACTCCCTTGGAGAGCATGGGTCAGGCTGGCTAGCCAATCAGGGCCTGGAGAGACTGCAAGGGCTAGAGGACGCACAGAGGTGAGACACGTGTCTATTGTCCGATTGGCTGAAGCCATGAGCTGGAGGAGATATTGATCTCTCAGGTGAGGGGGAGAAAGGGCGAGGATGGGTGAAAGACAGACAGTGCTCCTGTAGTGCTCTCGGCAGGGGGGTTCTGTAACAGATACGTTAAAATTTACAACAATGAACACCTTGTGAAACAGCTGTGAAAACTAACCTGACAATATTTAAAATGTAAATATATAAACTTTGATCTCTTTATGGTACATGTATTTCATACATTTATTTTCACAGATTTTTAATACAGTCACATGACAATCATAGACTGGAGGTGGGTGCTGTTTGGGTGAGTGGTTCTGTCACTTGTTCTAAACAGCCAGCCAGTCTCAGGAGGAGGACTTGAAGAGTCCAGGTGCAGGTGTTTTAAGTCCATCTGTGTATCTCACATATTGTGTGTCCAATATGACACAGCAAGTAAATCTTCTTAGCAGATAATGACAATAACGGTAGCTGTCGATGATGTCATGAAAAGATGGAGGGTGGTTGGTAATGGAGGACATCAGGTGGATCAACGTCTGATTTTTAGGCAGAACCCATGGGTCCCGGAGAACAGGAGCAGAGTTAAGAACAGGGGAGGAGACTTAAACAACAAACACACAGGTTACAGGTATGTAAAAATACAGTTATTCTTTGATTTAAGTTAAATGTTCGATTAGACATGCAACAATCTTAATGCTTAGACATAGAAAAGAAAGAAAGGATACCTGTCTGTTATTTTTTACATCAGATGGGTTGATGAGGGTGGTAAGGAACGGAAGGAGGTCTCCAGAGACGGAGGAGGGAGGAGGGGATGAGGTGAATGAGCAGATTGTTGGGCAATCAGACATCACTAGATGCAGAAGTTGGGGGTCCCCACATCTTAGTGACTCCCCTCTTGAGGTTGGAGAGAACCTTTCGTTTTAAAAATCATTTTCTGCAATTCTACGCATAGAGCAAATATTGCAGTTGTAAAGCAAGTTTTCTGCAAATGTACTCATTTTGCCATGGGGCAGAGAGAAAAAAATGGCAACTTTGCAGCTACTTTTGTTAAATTTAATCAATTTTGCCATGGGGTGGAGCAACATTTTTGCTGTTTTAAAGCACATTTTTTGCAATTCTACACATTTTGAAACGACTTCTGCCATGTTTATGGAATATCAGTGTGAGAATAACTAACAAAATCAATGAGGCCACTGGGCACGTACCATGCCCGGTCGGTATTCGGCCATGGTTACTAGTTGAGATAGCCCGAGTCTTTTTGGGTATGACTCTACAAGCTTGGCATACCTGTATTTGAGGAGTTTCTCCTATTCATCTCTGCAGATCCTCTCAAGCTCTGTCAGGATGGGTGAGGAGTAACACCGCTGGAGATGTTTGATCGGGTTCAAGTCCGGGCTCAGGCTGGGCCACTCAAAGACATTTAGAGATCTGTCAAGACGCCACTCCTGCATTGTCTTGGCTGTGTGCTTAGGGTCGTTGTCCTGTTGAAAGGTTAACCTTCACCCCTGCCTAATGTCCTGTGGTTTCTGGAGCAGGTTTTCATCAAGGATCTCTCTGTACTTTGCTCCGTTCAGCTTTGCCTCAATCCTGACTAGTCTCCCAGTCCCTGCTGTTGAAAAACATTCCCACAGCATGCTGCTACCACCATGCTTCACTGTAGGGATGGTGCCAGGTTTGCTCCAGACGTGATGCTTGGCATTCAGGCCAAAAAGTTCAGTCTTGGTTTCATCAGACCAGAGAATCTTGTTTCTCACGGTCTGAGAGCTCTAAGCAGTCTTCCATGTGTCTTTTACTGAGGAGTGGCTTCCGCCTGGCCACTCCACCATAAAGGCCTGATTGGTGGAGTGCTGTGGAGATGTTCTCCTTCTGGAATGTTGTCCCATCTCCACAGAGGAACTCTGGAGCTCTGTCAGAGTGACCATCGGGTTTGTGGTCACCTCGCTGACCAAGGCCCTTCTCCCCTGACTGCTCAGTTTGGCTGGGCGGCCAGACTTGGTGGTTCCAAAATTCTTCCATTTAAGAATGATGGGGACATGTTTTGGTACCCTTCCCTAGATCTGTGCCTCGACACATCCTGTCTTGGAGCTCTACAGACAATTTCTTTGACCTCATGGCATGGTTTTTGCTCTGACATACACTGTCAAATGTGGGACCTTATGTAGACAGATGTTTCCAAATCATGTCCTATCAACTGAATTTACCACAGGTGGACCCCAATCAAGTTGTAGAAACATCTCAAGGATGATCAATGGAAACAGGATGCAACTGAGCTCAATTTCGAGTCTCATAGCAAAGGGTCTGAATATTTATTTAAATAAGGTATCTGTTTTTTATTTGTAATACATTTGCAAAAACTAAAAAAAATTTTTTGCTTTGTCATTATTGTTTGTAGATTGATGAGGATTTTGTTTTATTTCATCCATTTTAGAATAAGGCTGTAACATAACAAAATGTGGAAAAGTTGAATCGTTTTCGAATGAACCGTATGTATTATAAGTAATGAATGTGTAACGGACTTCAGAAATTCTACAGACAACACGCAACAGAAATATCAGCGTACCCCATATCCAGAGGTTTTGAGTTACATGGGGTCATATTGAAAAGTCAGTACTAAGTGATCATGTCAAATGTAATCATATTGTAATTGATGAAAGATTTTACACTTTATAGCCGAACCTCCTACTACTTACCTTAAAATCCCCATATAATTTCATTCATTTACTTATAATGGTTTGGGACACATGGGACCATCACGTTACGAAAACCTCCAGGGGACCATGACACGCCGTCCCAAGAAGGTTCAGTAGACCTTCAGGGGACCATAACACAACTACCCAAGAACGTCCTAAAAACGTCCTTGGTGACATCCAAGGGACAAACTAGGAAATAGACAACACTTCTAGGGGACCATGAGAGAATATCCCAAGAACAGTCAGGGTACCTTGAGGGGACCATGACACAACGTCCCAAGAAAGTCTTAAAAACGTCTCAGGACAAAAGGGAACTATACAAATTTCCCCCAGAGATCCTTTGGGACCATCACGCAACGTCCTAATGACTAGTAAAATTAAATTCCTGAGAACGTCATAAAAAGTTCCTGACATGGTCCTTAGTGACGTCCTGGGAACTTACAGGGAACTGCACAAAGGTAACCCAGAGAACATTCCCTTGGGACCATCACGCTACATTCTCAGTTGGATAAAGTCGCATCGAAACCCTTATTAATTAAGGGACCTAATGGGAACGTCGCCGAATGTTCTCAGGCCGTCCCCTGTTTGCTGGGATCTCCTCTCATGCCATCCCCTATCCCCCCTCCTCTGTCTACTCCTCCCTTGCAGTTCCCTCCTCTCCTCTGTCCTCCCAGAGTTCTCTCAGTCTCCAGTGTGCTGGTGGTGGAATGTGAATCAGTTTCAGCCAGGCCAGCTGGCTCTCCATTGGAGGGAAAGACTTACAGTGACAGCATGGGTGGCCAGCCAACACTAACTGTCAAGGCTTAGAGTGTTGCCAGACAGCCAGCAGTGAGAAGCTGTGAGCGCTCCATTCTAGTTAAGATGATTCTGTAACAGGAGACAATACAATAAGATTAGATTCCATCTAAGATATTTTGATGCCTTGGATCCTCATTAGATGTTACTTTAACACCAACCATGTTCTTTCTGTGGTTCACACATAACATGACGAAACAATCATACACATATGTCTGACATGAGATTCTCTCTGCACTGATCTGTCAAGTATTATTAAATTGATTCATTTCTCAGATCAAATGAAGTCAAATCTCCCATCCTGTCATTATGGCCGAGGTGTTATATAAAGATGTCTTGGTTCGTTAAGCTTCAGAGTGTAGGCTGGAAGGCCTAACTCATTTTAATTAGGCTTTTAATATTTTATTAAAGACTGTAGGTCTCTCTCTTTTTTTACCACTGTCGGTTTTACTAATTACAAGAGGTGGGTAGCCTTGAAGGTTTAAGGAGTATTGGTCTCTCTCTCTCTCTTTCTATTTCTTATTCTCCCATCATCCCCCTAGTCTCTCGTTCTATCTCACTCTCTGAGGCTTTGGTCATGCTTCTAACTATTTTTCTCTCTCTTCCTCTCTCCTATATATTTTCCTTGTATCTCTCCCCTCTCTCTTCCTTCCTCTGTTTTTCCCTGTCTCTCTCTCCCTGCTCCTCTCCCTGTCTCCCTGTGTCCTCTCACTTCATATCTATCTTTTTTTTCCGCCCTCCCTCGCTCCCTCCCTCTCTCTTTCTCCACCCCCTCTCCCTCCCTCTCTCTTTCTCCACCCCCTTCTCACTCCCTCTCTCTTTCTACACCTCCCTCTCCCTCCCTCTCTCTTTCTCCACCCCCTTCTCCCTCCCTCTCTCTTTCTCCACCCCCCTCTCCCTCCCTCTCTCTTTCTCCACCCCCTCTCCCTCCCTCTCTCTTTCTCCACCCCCCTCTCCCTCCGTCTCTCTGCATGTAAATTGTAAAGTCTTTGTAAAGTATTTTTTGGGTCTGTAATGTCTTCTTCGTTATGTGACCCCAGTAAGACTAGCTGTCGCCATTGGCGTCGGCTAACGGGGATCCTAATAAATCAAAATCAAAATCTCTCTCTGAGGAGCAGTGAGGCTGAGCAGACATTACATGCACCATGTATTTGCCAGATGTTATTGCTTACACACTGCTAATTTGATAAGGTGCTGTGACAATGTCATTAACTTCAAGGAAATCTGACTCTCTCTCTCTTTCCCAGAGCCGGATGAAAATAGAAGAAAAATGTGAATCAGATTCCGGAAGGCTATAATATTTTGTGAGATGAGAAAGGAGCCCATCACAGTTTGATTATAAAGCGCTTTAGCAGTAGACAGGCCAGAACCATTCTCCTGTAGACTAATGAGATATGTTCAATGCATGACACCTACAGCATGGGCTAAATATATATGACCGACTGACTGTCCTTTATTTTTATGGCTTACATTGGTGATATCACTACCTTACCAAGTGGAAGGATATCACAGTGATAGGATTATAATTAGCTTGTCGTGTGAATTAGGATTACCTTGTGGTGCAACATCAGATATATGAAGTATTTATTACATTTTCTCTTGCAAATGTAGAAGGCTCAGGTATACAGTACGCTGGCACTGAGCCTTGGAAAAGGGGCCCTTGTCGAGAGTTCCACCTTCAAAGTCACACTGTAGGCTACTGTAAATAGTGTTACAGTGGTGGAAGAAGACGAGAGATGATAGCAACCGCCAACCTTATTACGGGTGTATTGAATTACGCTCTGTGGCCACTGAGTAGATAAAACTGCCCAGTTTGAGTGTTTGTTGCAGATCGTTCCAGTCGCTAGCTGCAGCAAACTGAAAAGAGGAGCGACCAAAGGATGTGTGTGCTTTGGGGACCTTTAACAGAATATGACTGTCAGAACAGGTGTTGTATGTGGAGGATGAGGTCTGCAGTAGATATCTCAGATAGGGTGGAGTGAGGCCTAAGAGGGTTTTATAAATAAGCATCAACCAGTTGGTATTGCGACGGGTATACAGAGATTACCAGTTTACAGAAAAGTATAGAGAGCAGTGATGTGTCCTATAAGGAGCATTGGTGGCAAATATGATGGCCGAATGGTAAAGAACGTCTAGCCACTCGAGATCACCCTTACCTGCTGATCTATAAATTATGTCTCCGTAATCTAGCATGAGTAGGATGGTCCTCTGAATCAGGGATAGTTTGGCAGGTGGGGTGAAAGAGGAGCGAATACGATATAAGAAAACAAGTCTAGATTTAACTTTAGCCTACAGCTTTGATATGTGCTGAGAGAAGGACAGTGCACCGTCTAGCCATACTCCCAAGTACTTGTATGAGGTGACTACCTCAAACTCTAAACTCTCAGCGGTAGTAATAACACCTGCGTGAAGAGGGGCATTCTTCTTACCAAACCACATTACCTTTGTTTTGGAGGTGTTCAGAACAAGGTTAAGGGTAGAGAAAGCTTGTTGGACACTAAGAAAGCTTTGTTGTAGACCATTTAGCACAAAATCCGGAGAGGGGCCAGCTGAGTATAAGACTGTATCATCTGCATATACATGGATGAGAGCGCTTCCTACTGCCTGAGCTATGTTGTTGATGTAAATTGAGAAGGGCGTGGGGCCTAGGATTGAGCCTTGGGGTACTCCCTTGGTAACAGGCTGTGGCTGAGACAGCAGATTGTCTGACTTTATACACTGCACACTTTGAGAGAGGTAGTTAGCAAACCAGGCCTAAGACCCCTCAGGTACATCATTGAGGACGTTTAAGGTTGCAGTGACACATCCATAACCTTAGTGGAAACCAGATTGCATACCCGAGTGAATACTATAGACATCAAGTAAGGCAGTCAGTTGATTATTGACAAGTTTTTCCAACACTTTGATAAACAGGGCAAAATAGAAATAGGCCTATAACAGTTAGGATCAGCTTGATCTCCCCCTTTAAATAAAGGATGAACTGTGGCTGCCTTCCAAGAAATGGGAATCTCCCCAGAAAGGAGAGACAGGTTAACTTCTTGATGCACCCATCCCATTAGCGGGATCATTTTCATCAACATCCGCTGAATTGCAGAGCGCCAAATTCAAATTAAATGACTAAAAATATTTAATTTTCATGAAATCACAAGTGCAATATAGCAAAACAGTTTAGCTTGTTGTTATTAATCCACCTGGCGTGTCAGATTTCAACACAGATTTTCGGTGAAAGCATACCAAGCGTTTATGTAAGAACATCTCTCTCAGTTGACAAAATATAACTAGCAGCCAAGTAGATTGGTTATGAAAGTCAGAAAAACAATCAATTAAATCACTTACCTTTGATGATCTTTGGATGTTTGCACTCACGAGACTCCCAGTTACACAATAAATGTTTGTTTTGTTCCATAAAGATTATTTTATATTCAAAATACCTCAGTTTGTTTGTCTCGTTATGTTCAGAAATCCACAGGAAAGAGTGGTCACGACAACGCAGACGGAAATTCCAAATATTCTCCATAATGTCCACAGAAACATGTCAAACGTTTTTTATAATCATTCCTCAGGTTGTTTTTAAAATATATATTCAATAATATATCAACCGAGTGTGTAGGTATTTCAATAACACCGGGTGGAACAATGGCCACTTTACTCTGTAGCCAAAACTCACTCTGAGAGCCCCCACCGATCCACTTACGCAATGTGATCTTTCACGCTCACTTTTCAAAATAAAAGCTTGAAACTATGTCTAAAGACTGTTGACACCTTAGGAAAGCCATAGAAAAGGGAATATGGTTGATATCCCTTTAAATGGAGGATAGGCATGCATAGGAACAGAAGGGTTTCAAAATAAGAGGCACTTCCTGATTGGATTTTTCTCAGGTTTTCGCCTGCAATATCAGTTCTGTTATACTCACAGAAAACATTTTTACAGTTTTGGAAACTTTAGAGTGTTTTTTATCAATCTGACAATTATATGCATATTCTAGTTTCTGGGGCTGAGAAATAGGCCGTTTCAAATGGGTACATTTTTTTGCCAAAAACGAAAATACTGCCCCCTACACGCAAAAGGTTAAGCATGTCCCACTTTAGGTCACCTAGCAGGACAAATTCAGACTCCGTGTAAGGGGCCAGGAGAGAGCTTAGGGCAAGTAGGGTACAGGCTGATGCTGATGGAGGACGATAGCAACCAGCAACAGTCAAAAAAGAGCTATTTGAAAGTTTAATGCTTAAAACCAGCAAATCAAATTGTCTGGGGACAGACTTGGTGGAGACAACCGAGCACTGAAGGTGATCCTTGGTAAAGATTGCCACTCCCCTACCGTTGGAAGATCTGTCTTGCCGAAAAAGGTTATAACCAGAAAGGTTAACATCAGTATTCAAAATACTCTTTCTTAACCACGTCTCAGTAATGACCAACACATCTGGATTGGAGCTGTGAACCCACACTTTCAATTGATCCATTTTAGGTAATAAGCTTCTAGTGTTAACGTGCCAAAAACCCAGGCTTTTACGAGAGCAGAAATCAGTGAAGCAGATATCCGAGCACAAGTCAGAATTGGGGCTAGCAACTGTAGATGGGCCAGGGTGTACATGCATATTTCCATATATCATCAACAGTAATACAATTAAGACACTGCATAGTACAGGGAGAGCTCTGCAGTGCCGATTTATGACATCAGAATGTCCATCAGATGGCAACAAGATCATATTGTACAGCAATTTCATCAGGTAACATGAATTCAAAGCCGGCGAAAGGTGGTTAGAATAGGATCACAGGGAGGCCAAAACTCTGTGTAACCAATAGGCGAATGTCGACTGGACCGTTCCTTTTGTCGTTTGGAGAGGTAAAGCAAGCACTTCAAACTCCGTCGCCGCGCGAGCCAGCGTTTTTGGTGGCCCACCCGGGAGCATGACACGCGTCGCTTCGTGGCTGCTTGTTCGGTCTGCGCGCAGACTAAGTCGAGAATGTTTTAGAATTCATGACGTCGTTTCGGACAGGGTCCGCAATTCACGTCTCAGTTTTGCCATAGTCTCTCTTCCGGCTTTCACCCCCATAACGGTCAAGCAGAACGGGCCAATCAGACTATTGGTCGCATCTTACGCAGTCAGAACAATACGCCCACAACTCGCTTCCTTCGTCTGCGACCGGGCTATCTCCTTTTCAGAGTAGCCTCGGGTACCAGCCTCCGCTGTTCTCATCTCAGTTCGCCGAGTCCAGCGTCCCCTCCGCTCAGGCTTTTGTCCAACGTTGCGAGCGCACCTGGAAGAGGGTCAGGTCTGCAGAGTCCATCCTGAGGAGAGGAGTTGGGTTCCCTCTCGGGACGTGCTGGACCGTGCGCTGATCGATGAGCCGGCGAAGGAGGCGCTCGGTGGTGGGGGGGTACTGTCATGTATTGTCATGTTGTGTCTTGTTTCTGACCCTGTCTCCCTCTGCTGGTCGTTATTAGGAGCTGTTCCTTGTCTCCTCCTAACTACCTCGTCACCCCGAGTGTGGGAACAAACACAGTCTGTCCCACGGTTGGGTAAAGAAAGTTTGTAGTCATCAAAGTATGCAGGAGTCATGAGGCAAATAGTAAAATAACAATTTTCACAATCATTTAAAAAAATATATATTGTAAGTTCAGAGTCACTCGCTCCAACAGTGTGTGTGTGCTGGAGGCAAGCGAAAGCTCAGGAGAGAGGGGTGAGTCTTACAGTTGAAGTCGGAAGTTTACATACACTTTAGCCAAATACATTTAAACACAGTTTTTCACAATTCCTGACATTTAAAAATTGCCTGTCTTAGGTCAGTTAGGATCCCCACGTTATTATAAGAATGACATCATTTTCTGGAATTTTCCAAGCTGTTTAAAGGCACAGTCAACTTAGTGTATGTAAACTTCTGACCCATTGGAATTGTGATACAGTGAATTATAAGTATGTAAACAATTGTTGGAAAAATTACTTGTGTCATGCACAAAGTAGATGTCCTAACCGACTTGCCAAAGCTATAGTTTGTTAACAAGAAATGTATGGAGTGGTTAAAAAACGAGTTTTAATGACTCCAACCTAAGTGTATGTAAACTTCCGACTTCAACTGTACCTGTACCAGCCTGGGAGACAGGCCCACGCAGACGGTGAACAGATCGCCAGGTGGAATCCAAGCAGCACTGCAGCAGGCAACGGGAGTAGGTGTCACACCCACTTGGGAGAAGCTTTTATTTCTGGAGGCAGATTTCTTGTAGAAAATGCCAGTGAATGGTCTTTGAACAGCAGGAGGGGGCTTCAGAGGGCGCTTCAAAGACTCCTGACACTGTAGCATAAGTATAATACAGAAATACAGTAATACTGAAAGGCACAATTTATAGTACAATATTTAGTAATGTATCAGAGAAAGAGGGGGTTGTGGGGCAAGTTTATAAATTGTGAAGTATTATCTATAGTAAATAATAATATGGTAGCAGCAATTGTGGTGTGTGTGTGTGTGTGTGTGTGTGTGTGTGTGTGTGTGTGTGTGTGTGTGTGTGTGTGTGTGTGTGTGTGTGTGTGTGTGTGTGTGTGTGTGTGTGTGTGTGTGTGAGAGAGAGAGTGAGTGAGTACATGTGTGCTAAAGTGCACAGTCAGTGGAGGTTGTCAGTCCAGTTAGTGTGGCATGGGGTTGTTCAATGACAGACATATATTTGTTTGAAATCTATCACTTGATGATTTAATTTTAGAGAGACAAATAATCATTTTCACCATGTTTTTTTTAAAACACTAGACACATATAATTGCCTCACTCTCAGAGAAATAAGTAGAACTGTTAAATGTTACTGTCAAATGTAACAAATAACAAGATTGTTATTAAATAATTGTACAAATGATGCATTTGTGACATCAATGGCTAAAGAAAAGTTTCAAAACTGAATCAAAACATTTACATTTGACATTCTTATCTACTGTAGATAGCAAGGTGAGAGATAGCAAGGTGAGAGATAGCAAGGTCTTAAGATAGCAAGGTGAGACAACCACCTATCACAGTCAAATATACAATCAGTGGCCAGTGTATTAAAGGATCTTAATTTGATCACTCCTTTGTTGCCGATCATTTTGCAAATGCAATATTTTTTTTGTGAAGTCAGTTAAGAACAAATTCTTATTTACAATGACGGCCTACCAAAAGGCAAAAGGCCTCCTGCAGAGAAGGGGGCTGGAATTAAAAATACATTTAACACACATCACGTCAAGAGAGACACCACAACACTACATAAAGAGAGACCCAAGACAACAACAGAGCATGGCAGAAACACATGACAACACAGCATGGTAGCAACACATGACAACAACACGGTAGCAACACAACATGGCAGCAGCACAATATGGTAGCAGCGCAAAACAAAGTACAAACATGTTGGACAGGCAAAGAGGCAAGCCTGAGTGAAATGGAAATCCTGACTTAATGAAGTGGTGATTAAAGAGCTCAGCCATGTGCTCCTTGTCAGTAACAACCACATCATCAACATTACGGGACATGGGCAACTGTGAGGAGGAGGGTTTTTTCAGTCAAAGTTTAAAAAGGCTTCTAAAGTTATTAATTTTCACTTTGAAATGTCAGATTTGATTTGCCCTAGCGAAAAATGTATCAACCACTTAAAAAAATGTACATTAACTATAATCTACAGAACAATTTAACATTTGCTGTTCCTGCAGGATTATTTTCCTGCTGTAGCAAAGTGACTCAGATTAAGATCCTACATCTGTAGGTACACCCATATAGCCTCTAGAACAGCCTGAATTCTTTGGGGTATGGAAATGGGACCAAACGTGTACCTCTCAACATGACCGCCACCAGCCTGTACCGTTGACTGCAGGCAGGATGGGGTCATGGACTCATGCTTCTTATGCCAAATCCTGACTCTGCCATCAGCATGGCTCCACAAGAACCAAGATTCGTCAGACCAGGCAATATTTTCTCCACTCCTCAATTTTCCAGTGTTGGTTATCGCGTGTCCACTGGAACCGCTTCTTCTTCTTTTTAGCTGATAGCAGTGGAACTCGGTGTGGTCGTCTGCTGACAAGGACTGACGAGTTGTGCGTTCCGAGATGCTGATCTGGATACCACTGTTATACTGCGCTGTTATTTTCCTGTTAGCGTGCACAATTCTTGCCATTCTCCTTAAAACCCTCATCAACGAGCTGTTTTCTCCCACAGGACTGCCGCTGACTGGATGTCTTTTTGTCACAGCATTCTCAGGAAACCCTAGACACTGATGTGCGTGAAAATCCCAGTCGGTCGGCCGATTCTGAGATGCTGGATCCGGCGTACCTGGCACTGACGATCATACCACGCATAAAGTCACTTCGTTCACTCGTTTTGCCCAGTCTAACGTTCAATCGAACAGTAAGCTTCAATGCCTGTCTGCCTGCTTTATATCGTGAGCCTCGGCCACGTGACTCATTGTCTGTAGGAGTGATACATTTTTATGAATAGGGTGGTGTACCTAATAAACTGGCCAGTGAGTGTACAGGATATGAACATTCCATTCCAGCTAAACAACTGATATACACAGAGTGTAGAAAACATTAGGAACTCTTTCCATGACATATACTGACCAGGTGAATCCAGGTGAAAGCTATGCTCCCTTATTGATGTCATTTCAATCAGTGTAGATGAAGGGGAGGAGACAGAGTCTATTGGTGGACATGTGCGTCAATCTAAGGTAATACAAAAATCCCCATCCAGATTTGTCAGTTTATGCTAGAGATATGTTTTTTTTTTTTTTGTATGGGCTGCATCTCAGTCCTGAGTTTTCTTATATATTCTAGATATAGGACAGCCACTTCAAAACCTTATTCCTTATGATCTATATTTTGAATGTATTTTTTTTTCATTTATGAATGACTTATTCAATGTGTTTCTTTGGGTTATAGTAGTAAAGGCCAAATTCAATATTTCATCAAAAACATTTTTAGATTGTTTTATACCTAAAGTGTCCTAAAATTCAAAATCAAATAGCTAAATAATCCATGGTTTGACCATCTTTAAACAGCTCCATATGTTATTTTAGTAGGCTTAATCGCAGATACAGATTAAGCCTAATCCTAGACAAAATTGCACTTTAAAACTGGACTAACTGAAATAAAAAATTTCAGACATGGTTTAAAATAGTTTCAGACTTGCCCTAGTCTAGATTTAAAACGTCGGATTTCCAGAAGGGTGATTAGAGTTCATCTAGATATAAGCAAAGGCTTAAATTAAACCTGGCAGAGGATTAAAGTTCCTTGATGCTGCTGCCCAAGCCAACTACAAAGTACAGTTCTATGAATTTGCGAACTACCCTGGAGTCATCGGCTGTACATATGGATTTCATATTCCCATCAAGTGTCCCTCTACTGCAGATGCTGAGGAGTACAGGAATCTTAAAAACTGTTTCTCTTATAAATGTACAAAGTGTGTGCACTCCGAATTTGCAGTTCTCCAACACTCATGACTCAAGGATTTCCCCAAATTCCTCTATGTATGATCACCTTGAAGGAGGACAACATAGTGGAATCGAACTTGGTGACAGCGGGTATGCAAAGACCAACTTCTTGTTCATCCCCTATCTTCATGCAATAGGACCTGAGCAACAGTGGTACAACCAAGCTCATATCCCCACCAGGTGAAGTGGAGCGCATGTTTGGTGTATGGAAGTGTCATTCCCAGTGTCTCAGAAACACATTGCGCTTTCAACCGATAAGATGCTGCATTGTCAAAATTGCAACAGCAATGCTTCACAATTACCTCAAGCAGCATGGCTGCCGAGATCCTCACATTGAGGATGAGGATGGCCCAGATGTTCCCATGGTTGAGGCAGACAATGACAGAAACGGAAGAGATGCTTTTGCTATGCAGCACCTCTCAAATACAAAGTGATTGAAATAATCAATAGGCATGGATTCTTAACAAAAAAGGTTTTTAATTCACAAATGGAAATATTGGGACCCCCGAACTGGTGCTGGTTTTTGAAGAACATTGGTACTGCTGCTGCTTCACGCCATAGCCAACTCAACATGAAGGATTTGCCTCTTCATATCATTCTCTTCTTTTAAATAGATTAGTTTACGCTCATGAAATTCCATGGCCAGTTTCTCATGCATGCTCAGCCTTGTCTTTGTCCTCCGGCCCTGGTTAGTGACACAATCTTCCCCCCTGGCTGCTGCAGATGTAGTGGGCTGACCTTCATCCCTTCCAAACTATGGTGATCATCTGCCTCAAGGAAATGATTACATTGCTGCATTAGAGAACATTGTTTCTTCAAGAATTGAGTTCATTACATAATTGCTATTATGGGAGTGCAAGAGATGACTGACAACATCACATATCCTCTGCAGTCCGGGGATGGCACATGTTGAATGAATGTGTCCTACAAAATGAGGATTGGAACAGTCCCCCATCAGAACTGCCCAAATAGTCATCATTGAGGATACCTTCCAGGGGTTGCTGGCTATAAATGATCCCGGTCAAAGTCCCCCAACTCATCTCTGTGGTTTTACCAGTCTTGAAACGCTGCCTACAAGCAACAGCATTTGTCTTCTAAAAGATGATTTAAATGTTTTTCCACAGAACCTTAGAAAGACAAGACAGTATAAAAATTGTATTAGTAATTATGTATGAGATTGTTTGTGTTATATTTCTGTCACACAAGTACATTTAGGCCCCATTGTGTTGTTAAAACAGGAAAACTAACATTTCAAAATGACTCTGATTCGTAAAAGTGGGCCAACAATAAAGTTGTTGTGGCATGCTTTTGCTCACTTTTTCATTTCAGTTGAATTCATTACAAATGGTAGTCCAGGCATTAATTTTCTTGTTTTCTGTGCAGGAATAATGCTGTTTGTTATCGATAATTGGGTGGTTTTACACAATTAGCTTCAAGAGTTGTTTTTTTAAACCACTTAACTTCTTTGAACATTTTCTTTTACCTCTGTCCATTGTTTAGTCGATCACCACACCACCATCGATCACCACAATCTTTTGGAGGGATTGGAAACCCAAATTGGTCTACACAGACAAGTTCTGGCCTGGTTAAGATCTTATCTGTCGGAAAGATATCAGTTTGTCTCTGTGAATGGTGTTCCTCAAGGTTCCGTTTTAGGACCACTATTGTTTTCGCTATATATTTTACCTCTTGGGGATGTCATTCGAAAACATAATGTTAACTTTCACTGCTATGCAGAAGACACACAGCTGTACATTTCAATGAAACATGGTGAAGCCCCAAAATTGCCCCCGCTAGAAGCCTGTGTTTCAGACATAAGGAAGTGGATGGCTGCAAACTTCACTTTTAAACTCGGACAAAACAGAGATGCTTGTTCTAGGTCCCAAGAAACAAAGAGATCTGTTGAATCTGACAATGAATCTTAATGGTTGTACAGTCGTCTCAAATAAAACTGTGAAGGACCTCGGCGTTACTCTGGAGCCTGATCTCTCTTTTGACGAACATATCAAGACTGTTTCAAGGACAGCTTTTTTCCATCTACGTAACATTGCAAAAATCAGAAATGTTCTGTCCAAAAATGATGCAGAAAAATTAATCCATGCTTTTGTTACTTCTAGGTTAGACTACTGCAATGCTCTACTTTCCGGCTACCCGGATAAAGGACTAAATAAACTTCAGTTAGTGCTAAATACGGCTGCTAGAATCCTGACTAGAACCAAAACATTTGATCATATTACTCCAGTGCTAGCCTTCCTACACTGGCTCCTGTTAAGGCAAGGGCTGATTTCAAGGTTTTACTGCTAACCTACAAAGTATTACATGTGCTTGCTCTTACCTATCTCTCTGATTTGGTCCTGCTGTACATACCTACACGTACGCTACAGTCACAAGACATAGGCCTCCTAATTGTCCCTAGAATTTCTAAGCAATCAGCTGGAGGCAGGGCTTTCTCCTATAGAGCTCCATTTTTATGGAATTGTCTGCCTACCCATGTGAGAGACGCAGACTCGGTCTCAACCTTTAAGTCTTTACTGAAGACTCATCTCTTCAGTGGGTCATATGATTGAGTGTAGTCTGGCCCAGGAGTGTGAAGGTGAACGGAAAGGCTCTGGAGCAACGAACCACCCTTGCTGTCTGTGCCTGGCCGGCTCCCCTATTTCCACTGGGATTCTCTGCCTCAAACCCTATAACAGGGGCTGAGTCACTGGTTTACTGGTGGTCTTTCATGCCATCCCTAGGAGGGGTGCGACACTTGAGTGGGTTGAATCACTGATGTGATCTTCCTGTCTGGGTTGGCGCCCCCCTTGGGTTGTGCCTTGGCGGAGATCTTTGTGGGCTATACCCGGCCTTGTCTCAGGATGGTAAGTTGGTGGTTGAAGATATCCCTCTAGTGGTGTGGGGGCTGTGCTTTGGCAAAGTGGGTGGGGTTATATCCTTCCTGTTTGGCCCTGTCTGGGGGTATCATCGGATGGGGCCACAGTGTCTCCTGGCCCCTCCTGTCTCAGCCTCCAGTATTTATGCTGCAGTAGTTCATGTGTCGGGGGGCTAGGGTCAGTTTGTTATATCTGGAGTACTTCTCCTGTCTTATCTGGTGTCCTGTGTGAATTTAAGTATGCTCTCTCTAATTCTCTCTTTCTCACTTTCTTTCTCTCTCTCGGAGGACCTGAGCCCAAGGACCATGCCTCAGGACTACCTGGCATGATGACTCCTTGCTGTCCCCAGTCCACCTGTCCGTGCTGCTGCTCCAGTTTCAACTGTTCTGCCTGCGGCTATGTAATCCTGACCTGTTCACCGGATGTGCTACCTTTCCCAGACCTGCTGTTTTCAACTCTCTAGAGACAGCAGTGGTAGAGAGTGGTAGAGATACTCTTAATGATCGGCTATGAAAAGCCAACTGACATTTACTCCTGAGGTGCTGACTTGCTGCACCCTCGACAACTTCTGTGATTATTATTATTTGACCATGCTGGTCATTTATGAACATTTGAACATCTTGGCCATGTTCTGTTATAATCTCCACTCGGCACAGCCAGAAAAGGACTGGCCACCCCTCATAGCCTGGTTCCTCATAGCCTAGGTTTTGGCCTTTCTGTGGAGTTTTTCCTAGCCACCGTGCTTCTACACCTGCATTGCTTGCTGTTTGGGGTTTTAGGCTGGGTTTCTGTACAGCACTTTGAGATATCAGCTGATGTACAAAGGGCTATTTAAACAAATTTGATTTGATTTGAAATTAGGTGACTTGCTCAAATTCCACACAAGACATTAGTGTCCCATCCCTGGCTTTTGCACATCGTTAATCAAATCAGCCTACACAAAGATGAACTGGTTAGCCCTTATTTACCTTAATCTGGGACTCCCTAGTCTAGAACTAATTAATCTGAAATTAAGCAACGTCTAAGGAAGCAATTTTTTACATCTGGATTCAGTTAGCCAAGTCCTGATTTAAATACAACTCTGTTTTGGAAACCGCCCCATAGAGGGTATTTTTTAAGCCTTGAGACATGGATTGCGTAGGTGTGCCATTCAGAGGGTGAATGAGCAGACAAAATATTATGTCTTTGAACGGGGTACCAGGCACATCGGTTTGAGTGTTTCTACAACTGCAATGCTCCTGGGATTTACATGCTCAACAGTTTCCCGTTGTGTATCAAGAGTGGTCCAACACCCAAAGGACATCCAGCCAACTTGAGACAACTGTGGGAAGCATCCCCGTTGAACGCTTTCGACACCTTGCCCCAACAAATTGACTCTGTTCTGACGGCAAAAGGGGGTGCAACTGTGGGGATTTTTTTCAGTGGCAGGGACTGGGAGACTAGTCAGGATCGAGGGAAAGATACAAAAAGTACAGAAGGATCCTTTTTGAAAACCTGCTCCAGAGCGCTCGGGAACCCAATGCAGGAGTGGGTTCGGGACAAGTCTCTGAATGTCCTTGAGTGGCCCAGCCAGAGCCCAGACTTGAACCCGATCGAACATCTCTGGAGAGACCTGAAAATAGCTGTGCAGCGACACTCCCCATCCATCCTGACTTGAGAGGATCCGTAGCTTGAGAGGATCCGCAGAGAAGAATGGGAGAAACTCCACAAATACAGGTGTGCCAAGCTTGTAGCATCATACCCAAGAAGACTGAAGGCTGTAATCGCTGCCAAAGGTGCTTCAACAAAGTATTGAGGTAAGGATCGGAATACTTAATTTAAACCTTATACATTTGTTAAAATGCCTAAAAACCTGTTTTTGCCATGTCATTATGGGATATTGTGTGTAGACTGATGAGGGAAAAAACGATTTAATCAATTTTAATATAGGTTGTAATGTAACAAAGTGTGGAAAAAGTAAAGGGATCTGAATACTTTCCGAATGCACCGTTATAGAGGGGATACCCGTACAGAGTCAATGTGCGGGGGTACAGGTTAGTCGAGGTAATGTGTACATGTAGGTAGGGGTAAAGTGACTACTTATAGATAATAGATAATAAACAGTGAGTAGCAGCAGCGTAAAAAAATGGTGTGGGTTCAATGCAAATAGTCCTTGTAGCCATTTGATTAGCTGTTCAGCAGTCTTATGGCTTGGGGTAGAAACTGTTAAGAAGCCTTTTGGACCTATACTTGGCGCTCCGGTGCACATGAGGGTAACCATAAGCAACAATTTCTGCTTAAAAAACACACATTTGATTTTTTTCGAGGTGGATATAGCGTTTTGTAAATAAATTATTCAGATATCAATCACACACACACTCACTCTCTCTCTCTCTCTCTCTCTCTCAACTGTCTGATGTCTAAGACTTATTCTCAGACAACATATAGAAGGCCTCATCATAAAGGTAGTTGTAGCCCCTTGGTGTATTATTCATTGTTGATCAAATTTGACAACATTTTATATATTACATTTTACCCCAGCTTATTGTGTAATAATAACAGTGTATTTTCTGATGGTATTGTCAGTTTGGTGTCACCAAGAGCTCCAGTATAATTTCCATTTTAGCAGCCAGGCCACATTAGCATACATCACTCCATAATGCAGGACCGCTGGGTCTTCTACAGATAGGATTAAAGAACAGAGACTGCCAGAGCAGAACCGATTTAGATACAGGGGAGGGGGATAGAGGGATAGAGAGAGGGAGAGAGGACGGTGGGGAGAAAAAAGAGGGAGAGTGAATTGGAAGGGTGTGTGTGGGGGGGGGGCATGGGGGTGTATAAGGGCATGACCTTTATCATCAAAATGTACAGTATAGATCAGTATAGATCTGCCCAAATCAAAAGGGTTAGAACCGAGGTGGAGAAGGATAGGTAGTGATTTGGGACCGGCTGTCAGAGTGGAGGTCTACAGTTCTCTGCTCAAGAGCCTGGCTGTTGCCTCCATCACTCTGGCATCTCTATCCCCTCCTCCCTCTCCAGAGAGCTTACAGCCAGTACACCCCTTTATGATTATTTCACATTCTCATTTCTCTATTGCAATTTGATAAGCCCAGCACATCAATAATGTACGTGGGTGTGTGTGTGGGGTTCTATGTGTGTATGTGAGTATGCTCTGTGTGTGTGTGTGTGTGTGTGTGTGTGTGTGTGTGTGTGTGTGTGTGTGTGTGTGTGTGTGTGTGTGTGTGTGTGTGTGTGTGTGTGTGTGTGTGTGTGTGTGTGCAAGTGACATCAGGTCTTTCAAGGTTGATTCTGAATGAGGAGCTCTCTAGTCTTTAGCAAAACCTGGAGCTGTTAATGTATAGTTTGGTGGGGAATATTTAGCTAACTACAGTAGTTGCTAGCATTCACTTTGATTTGTAGACTTGTTGGCAAAATGTTTCAATAAGTTGCTTATGAATCTCTGCCAATGCCAACATAAATACTATGTTTCCCAATCTTCCTTAAAATGTGTGAAGTAGTTTTGGTCTTCATCAAGTACACTGAAAATACATTTAGATTTTTGAAAAGATTAGAACTGCATCTTCTTATGATGAGACAAAGATCAATGGCTGAAAAGTTATTATTGAAATGTAGAGTACAGTAGAGTGGTATAAACAGCTAAAAGCTTGAGGGAAAAAATCTGCTTCAATTGAGTAGAAGTTCTGTGAAACCGGTTTCTTCTTAAAATAAAGTTTATTGCAGCCGTTGGATCTAAAGGCCAGCTGCTCTTAGATATTCAATGAGTCTTCTCTAGTGGCAAGTCCTGAGTCAGCCCAATATACTGCCTCTCTACTGACAGGTGAGGAAGACATCCATCAAATTGGAATAGACAAGGCTTCTCTCTCTCTCACTCTCTCGCTCTCTCTCTCTCTCGCTCTTTCTGCCACCACTGCATCCCTAACCAGGGCCCTCAACTTTGCTGCTAAATTGCTGTTCTCAGCAGTAAGCATTGAACCTGCTCAACTTGCAGATTAGTCTTGTACAATAAAACGTTTTAGTTGGTATCCTTGTAAGGCATCTAAGCTAACATACGGTTCAGTTCTTGTTGAATTGTCAAGATCATTTTAACAAGGATATCTGTGAGTAAAGTCCAGAGGATTTATTAAAGCTTAGGCAGGAACAGTATGTGTGGAATACACAGCATTAAAGGGAAAGTTACCGCTTGCACAAAAAGTATTTAAAAAATATATACAGTATACACTGTATATATCAAGTTTTTTTTCCCCCTTATTTATTTTTGTATTTTTTTACATTCCCCCCCAAAAACGTATATAAATAACAACAACTTACAGAAACACACAAAAAATAACTACCTCTCATCTACCCAGAACTGCATGGTCCCACCCCCATTATTGTTTGCCATTTGGCCTTAAATTGTACCAATTTGTTTTTCTCGTTCACCTATGCTATTTAAATATTTAAATAGTAAAGCCTTTGATTTTTCCATTGGGTCAATGATGGCGGATTGATTGACTTCCAAGTTTTTAGTAAACATTTTTTCAAGATGAGTAATGAAAAGAGAAACATCCAGCCCATTGGGTACCTCACTACAGACCCATATGACATGTTTTTAAATATTCAGACAGACAGATTAAAAGGAAGTTCACACTGTAATACATCTGACAGCCAACCTTCTAGCTCCGCTCACAACTTCCAGACTTTATAGCATTTCTGGAAAGCATGGATTATTGAGTCATTATTAGTTTTGTTCAGTTGAGACATGACTCTCGTATATAATACATTCTATACATTCCTTTATACTGGATTAAGCATATATTTTCGTAAACTGTAGTTATGCTCCAACTTTCCCTCCATCTTGAATCAACATCAGTTCTTTTTACATCTTGGTTTATATTTTTTTTGTATATCTTCCCTATCATATGAACATCCTTTTCTGACTCAAATAAGATTCCCTTGAGGTTACTCTGATGATATGTAACTTTTAAGTTGCATGTATTTGGAGGTGTTCAAAATGATCAGTCTAATTTTTTTTGAAATTCTGTCAAGGAAATAAATGTATTTCTTGTTACCATGTAATTTACGGTTTCTATGACTTTAGTTTTCCATGTGGACCAATTTAATATGCGAATTCTGAATAGCTATCCAAGGATTGTTCCATAAGGCTGTGTTTTCAGGGAGTGAAAATGGTTATTGTAGAATACGTTTCATTTTCTTCCATATTGTTAAAGTGTTCTTAACTATGAAGTTGTTAATGTTCTTAGCTTTATCCATTGAAAATAGACACGTAAAAATATTATTCAGTAAAATTCACGACAGCCTGCTTGGAGTTGGCCAAAAAGACTCTCAGACCATGAGAAACAATGGTCTGATGAAAGCAAGATTTAATTTTTTGGCCTGAATGCCAAGCGTCACGTCTGGAGGAAATCTGGCACCATACCTACGTTGAAGCATTGTGGTGGCAGCATCATGCTGGGGGATGTTTTTCAGTTGCAGGTACTGGGAGACTGGAGCAAAGTACAGAGATCCATGATGAAAACCTGCTCCAGAGTGCTCAGGACCTCAGGACCAAGACTGGGGAGAAGGTTAACCTTCCAACAGGACAACGACCATAAGAACAAAACCAAGACAATGCAGGAGTGGCTTCGGGACAAGTCTCTGAATGTCCAAACATCTCTGGAGAGATCTGAAAATGGCTGTGCAGCGGCGCTCCACATCCAACCTGACAGAGCTTGAGAGGATCTGCAGAGAACAATGGGAGAAAGTCCTCAAATACAGGTGTGCCAAGTTTGTAGCGTCATACCCAAGAAGACTCGAGGCTGTAATCTCTGCCAAAGTTACAGAGTAAAAAGTCTTAAGTAAATGGTCTGAATACCTATGTAAATGTTATCTTTCTGTTTTTTTATTTGTAATACATTTGCAAAAATGTTAAAAACTTGTTTTTGCTTGGTCACTAAAGACTAGAGATTGTGTGTAAATTGAAGCGGGGGAAAAAACGAATAAAAAACTAGAATAAGACTGTAATGTAACAAAATGTGAAAAAAATAAAGTTGTCTGAATACTTTCCGAATGTACTGTAACTGAAATAACTGTTTACTACATGAAACTTGGATGCATTGAATTAATTAAGTGATGTGTGTTGTCATTTGTGTAAATAAGGGGATTACTTTGTCTCAAAATGTTGAGTAGAGTTCTATGGGAAAGCCACCCATTCCTGGTGCTTTTCTCCGTGCTCGTGTTTTAACAGTATCCACTATTTCTTCTTGGGGGATCTCTGTTTATAATTATTACTTTAAGTATGCTGATAGTTGCTTCAGAGTTGTTGAGTCTAAGAAGGCTGTATGATCCGTCCCACTGTTGTTTCATTGATATACATTTTCAAAGCAGCTTTAAAAATGATTATTAATCGCATTATTGTTTCTAATGACCATTTTTTGTGTCTTTATCTTGTAAACTTATAACTGGTTTAGCATGCATTTGCTTTGTGAGAGCTGCAGGTTTGTTTGTCATTAACTAGTATGCTTTGCTTGAGTTTAAACCTGAAGTAAAAGATCGTATTCCTACTTAAGTTCCAACATTTTATTTTATTCTTTACAAAACGTATTTCTCACTGAACCACCACCTCCATACAATGTGATTGCAGAGACATCATTTAGAATGAGACATAGTAACAAAGACATGATGCTGACTGGAGGTTCACTGAGTGAGACTTTTAATGCAATGGAATGACGAACAGCAAAATCATGAGGCCTGAAGGTAGTAGATGCCCCTCCGTGTACCCCTCAGTAAATCAGAGCCATGTAGAGTGTCAGATCAAAACTCTAGTCGCTCATTATCCAATGACAACATAACCATCTGTGCTGGTTATAAACCATCTGTGCTGGTTATAAGCCACTCATGAGAAGTGTGCTCTTGTCTACAGCTCTGGGCAAACCCCAAGGCCCCCAAGCGCCCCTCCTTCCCATTCCCACCTCTACTGTACCTGTCCTTCTTTTTAAGACACTACCCCCATCCCTCTCCCCTCTCTCCTTCCTTCTTTCCTTCAAGACACCACCCCTCACCATCCCTCTTCCCCATAGCCACGGGAAGTAGGGGTGCTGAGGGTGCTGCAGCATCCCCTGAAGAATAAGAATTTAAAAAATATATAGCGATACATTAAGTGGGCAACAAAAAATATGAAATACTTAGGATGCTTAATAAGTGACAGCAAACAACAAATATATAAATATAACTTTATTCTATTAATCAACTATATGAAAGCAGATCTAATTAAATGGAATAATCTCCTGAGCCTTTAATAGTCCTGTATTAGTGGATACCAGCGACTTTGCGGCTATGCTCTCCCCTCTCTCCTTCCACATTTCCATGCACCACCCCCTCAACATCCCTATCCCCTATTCCCCATCCTTCATCCTTCCCTCCCCTCTCTCCTTCCTCCTTTCCTTCAGAGACCACCCCCTCACCATCCCTCTCTCCTTTCTATGAATCCGTGATGCGACAGAGAGCCAAATTGAGCTCACCACATTCCCCCAAAGTGCCCTTCATCAGACTGGCCCGGTGCTCCAGTGCTTCAGCAAACAGAACACTGTACACTGGGCCAATTAGCAGGCCCACAGCGTGGGCGAGGGGGGCGTGGCAGACGTGGGATGGATGGGGCATAATGACCCTGCAGGGTAATGACCATGGTTCTCTCTCTCTCTCTCTCTCTCTCTCAATCCTTCTTTTACTTGTTCTTCTCTTTTTATCTCTCTCATTCTGTCTGTTGACTGGCTGTCACTCCCAGCGTGCTCTTGGGGATGGCTAAGGTTACACACACATTGGGAAAGGTTACACACACATGAAGCACATACCCTTACAAAAAAAATGTATAATGAAAAAAATCACATGTGAAGAAACATATGTGGTTTCCCAAAGTTTAACGTATGCTTTTGTAACTGGCATGATTAGAACCCAGATCTCCCAAAGGAGAAGCCAACATCTTGATCATTCGACCAAGAGAGCCAACGCTAACTTTGAAGTCGCAGACAGAGCTACCTCATCAAGTGACCATGAGCAACCGACTCATATCCTCTACACTTTAATGTGTATTTTCTGTCCTGCAACGCCCTCTACTGCTCATCCTGTGTGTTCTTGAACTGTCACCACTCCCCCTCTCTGTGTGTGTGTGTGTGTGTGTGTGTGTGTGTGTGTGTGTGTGTGTGTGTGTGTGTGTGTGTGTGTGTGTGTGTGGGCAGAGACATGTGTGCTGGAGTCAGAGCAAATCCCCACCAGCTGCAACCTGTTCCATAATCAAGACCACTACAAATACTCAGCCCTGCCAGTTCCACGCTGCCAAATCGTAATCTCTGCTCAATCAGTCTACGCTTCTAGCCATTTGTTACTATTCAGATCCTGTTGTGCCTGTTTTCCTTGCCTGATGCTATTTTCCTCTCCGCTACAGTTCTGCCCGCTCTGACTCTAGTCCCTGTCGGCAGTCCCACGTCTCGTCATCCTGCTACTCTGTCCTGGATTCCCCACTCTACTACTCCCTTGGATTCCCCTCTGGACCTGCTTACCCTGTCCCAACCCCTCTCGCTCCAGCCTCAGCCTCCGCATCTGGTTTCCAGCAACCCGCCCGAGCTTCCCCTGACCTACACTACATCTCCCCCCTGTGTTTCTGAGTTTGCTCTTGGGTTCTCCTGTTCCACTCCTTGTAACATTTTCACATTTAAGGTCAACTAGGGCTGTCAAATAAGAATAGATGAATAATCGAGTTAATCAAAGGTTTTGCTGTGATTAATCACGACTAATCACAAATGCATAATTAGCTCAAATTGTGTTGTAATTTAGGATTTTTTTATACCAAAAAACATTGTACAAATATTGACGTGTTGATTTTGTCCACAGTAATGGTTAGCTAAATCAGGTAACTTGATATCACCAACTATTTATTCAGTATTGTCATTTTTCTTTTCCAGATGGGGGTTACAGGTACAAAAACAACCAATTAAATGCATGCGAAGTTAACCCAAACCCATTTCCCCCCTCAGTGCCCATCCAACCGCCCACCCACATCCTCCCTCCCCACCCAGAAAGCATGCAAAGAAAGTAAAAAAGTCTAAATATACAGTTGAAGTCGGAAGTTTACATACAATTAGGTATGGAGTTGGAGTCATTAAAACTTGTTTTTCAACCAAACCACTCCACAAATTTCTTGTTAACAAGGTATAGATTTGGCAAGTCGGTTAGGACATCTATTTTGTGCATGACCGAAGTAAGTTTCCAACAATTGTTTACAGACAGATTATTTCACTTATAATTCACTGTATCACAATTCCAGTGGGTCAGAAGTTTACATACACTAAGTTGACTGTGCCTTTAAACAGCTTGGAAAATTCCAGAAAATGATGTCATGGCTTTAGAAGCTTCCGATAGGCTAATTTACATAATTTGAGTCAATTGGAGGTGTACCTGTGGATGTTTGCAATTACAGAGATCATATGTTTCCTGTAGTTCTTGACCAAGTTTACACACACTGCAGCAGGGATTTTGGCCCACTCCTCCATACAGACCTTCTCCAGAAACGTCAGGTTTCGGGGCTGTCGCTGGGCAATACGGACTTTCAGCTCCCTCCAAAGATGTTCTATTGGGTTCAGGTCTGGAGACTGGCTAGGCCACTCCGGGACCTTGAGATGCTTCTTACGGAGCCACTCCTTAGTTGCCCTGGCTGTGTGTTTCGGGTCGTTGTCATGCTGGAAGACCCAGCCATGACCCATCTTCAATGCTCTTACTGAGGGAAGGAGGTTGTTGGCCAAGATCTCGCGATACATGGCCCCATCCATCCTCCACTCAATACGGTGCAGTCGTCCTGTCCCCTTTGCAGAAAAGCATCCCAAAAGAATGATGATTCCACCTCCATGCTTCACAGTTGGGATGGTGTTCTTGGGGTTGTACTCATCCTTCTTCTTCCTCCAAACACGGCGAGTGGAGTTTAGACCAAAAAGCTCTATTTTTGTCTCATCAGACCACATTACCTTTTCCCATTCCTCCTCTGGATCATCCAGATGGTCATTGGCAAACTTCAGACAGGCCTGGACATGCGCTGGCTTGAGCAGTGGTACCTTGCATGCGCTGCAGGATTTTAATCCATGACAGGGTAGTGTGTTACTAATGGTTTCCTTTGAGACTTTGGTCCCAGCTCTCCCAGCTCTCATTGACCAGGTCCTGCCGTGTAGTTCTGGGCTGATCCCTCACCTTCCTCATGATCATTGATGCCCCACGAGGTGAGATCTTGCATGGAGCCCCAGACAGAGGGTGATTGACCGTCATTTTGAACTTCTTCCATTTTCTAATAATTTCGCCAACAGTTGTTGCCTTCTCACCAAGCTGCTTGCCTATTGTCCTGTAGCCCATGCCAGCCTTGTACAGGTCTACAATTTTATCCCTGATGTCCTTACACAGCTCACTGGTCTTGGCCATTGTGGAGAGGTTGGAGTCTGTTTGATTGAGTGTGTGTCTTTTATACAGGTAATGAGTTCAAACAGGTACAGTTAATACAGGTAATGAGTGGAGAACAGGAGGGCTTCTTAAAGAAAAACTAACAGGTCTGTGAGAGCCGGAAGTCTTACTGGTTGGTAGGTGATCAAATACTTATGTCATGCAATAAAATGCTAATTAATTATTTAACAATCATACAATGTGATTTTCCGGATTTTTGTTTTAGATTCCGTCTTTCACAGTTGAAGTGTACCTATGATAACAAAAATTACAGACCTCTACATGCTTTGTAAGTAGGAAAACCTGAAAAATCATCAGTGTATCAAATACTTGTTCTCCCCACTGTATATCCACAGTAAAACCAGTCCTATATCGACATAACCTGAAAGGCCGCTCAGCAAGGAAGAAGCCACTGCTCGAAAACCGCCATAAACAAGCCAGACTACGGTTTGCAACTGCACATGGGGACAAAGATCGTACTTTTTGGAGAAATGCCTTCTGGTCTGATGAAACAAAAATAGAACTGTTTGGCCATAATGACCATCATTATGTTTGGAGGAAAAAGGGGGAGGCTTGCAAGCTGAAGAACACCATCCCAACTGTGAAGCACAGGGGTGGCAGCATCATGTTGTGGGGGTGCTCTGCTGCAGGAGGGACTGGTGCACTTCACAAAATAGATGGCATCATGAGGCTGGAAAATTATGTGGATATATTGAAGCAACATCTCAAGACATCAGTCAGGAAAGCTTGGTCGCAAATCTTCCAAATGGACAATGACTCCAAGCATACTTCCAAAGTTGTGGCAAAATGGCTTAAGGACAACAAAGTCAAGGTATTGGAGTGGCCATCACAAAGCCCTGACCTCAATCCCATAGAAAATTTGTGAGCAGAACTGAAAAAGCTTGTGCGAGCAAGGAGGCCTACAAACCTGATTCGGTTACACCAGCTCTGTCAGGAGGAATGGGCCAATATTCCCTCAACTTATTGTGGGAAGCTTGTGGAAGGCTACCAGAAACGTTTGACCCAAGTTAAACAATTTAAAGGCAATGCTACCAAATACTAATTGTGTATATAAACTTCTGACCCACTGGGAATGTGATAAAATAAATAAAAGATTAAATAAATCATTCTCTCTACTATTATTCTGACATTTCACATTCTTAAAATAAAGTGGGGATCCTAACTCACCTAAAACAGGCCATTTTTACTTGGATTAAATGTCAGGAATTGTGAAAAACTGAGTTTAAATGTATTTGGCTAAGGTGTATGTAAACTTAAATAATAAATATATTATGGAGGAGCGGGGACTGTGAAGCAACACAAACATTGGCACAGACACACGCACACACACCACACACACACACACACACACACACACACACACACACACACACACACACACACACACACACACACACACACACACACACACACACACACACACACACACACGCACACACACACACACACACACACACACACACACACACACAATAACATACACATTATACAGTACATACACATGGATTAATTTCTCTAGATATGTGGTAGTGGTGGAGTAGAGGCCTGAGGGCACACAGTCTGTCCTATCAATCCCAGAACAACAGCAAATGACCTTGTGAAGATGCTGGAGGAAATAGGTACAAAAGTATCTATATACAGTAAAACAAGTCCACCTCTTCCACACTGACTTTATGGAATTCAAAAGTACAATTCTTGATTGATGTAATATTTATAAAATATCTTTATCTGGACACTTTCTATTTACTTGGGAACTTTCCTTATTATAGGCTACTACCACTTTTAGTCTTAATCTTTACTACACTTCTCACTGTTTAACACATGACCTCACATGTGAATCCTTTAAGAGATGGGTGTGGCTGGTTTAAAAGACGGTGTGAACAACGTTGAATGGGTGTAGACAAACGAGAGCTCTAGTAGGTACCAAAACATTCAATGGCCCTTTTCTCAAAAGTGAGTTTACAAGTTTATCAACTTTCAAAGCAGAATGACATTCCAATTGTTCCTCAAAAATGCAGTGTATGATATACCATTTTGAAGCTCTGAGTCTCTACTTTTGACCAATGTCAAAAACCCAATTAAAAATGTTGCTACCTAAGACTGATTTGATCCGGTCAGTCACATATACTGATCCTCTTCTCCACATGGGTCAGAACCCCGGATTCTGCTACGAGGCGAACAATTTGCAGTTTGACTTCAAAACTGTGGATTCGTACAATCATTCAACGAGATTCGTTCCGGAGAGGACCCATATGGTGTGCAATATGTATCAGCAGCATGGGGCCCAGATTCTAACGCCTAAACGGTTCATAGAAAAGATTGCTCATTAAGAAAGTTGGATTCCGCGCTTCAAGTCCAGTGACCCGCACGTTGAATTTATGTGAATGATTTAGTGTGATTTTGTTTTCTTTATATGGAGATTGATTTTTTCCCCCTTCCAGCTTAGTTCACACTGTTTCCAGATCATGGAGTGTCCCCTCTGTCACGTTGGCCACTGTCTCCAAACTTTCCACTTTAGTTGAGTTGGTATCCACTTTAGAAGAGAGCAGTGCAAGAGATTAATTTACCGGTTTTAATTGCAAGTCGAGGGCAGAGGCAATTTACTCACAAACAATCTAGAGAGAGCCTCCACTTTCCCACAGGTGAATTATAAATGTAAAGAATATGCCAGCAGCTGGAACAAAATAGACCCGCTATTGTAATAGAGTGAACATCCCACACCTTAATGTCACCTTAATGGGATGTTGTATGTTGACAATTATTTGACAATAAGTCAGTTAATTCATAGTTATTTTGTAAAAAGAAAAGTCACAAGAAAGCCACGCATATTTTCAGTTTATATTGAACGCTTTAAGACGATGCAATTGAAAACAAATTGTGACCTAAAATTACAAAAAGTTAACTCAAGTTAACTTTGACAAAGCTAATAGTAACATGTTAAACAGGATAAATAAGAATGTGCAGAGTGCTAGTTTCTCTTTTCTTTTCATTGTGCTTTTCCCAACGGTCACAGACCTACGTATGAAGAAGAGAGGCATGCACCTGCAGCAGTAACACTCAGAATGGATGGCTCAGAAATAAGAAACCATACTTTTAAGACACTTGAATTGTTATACTCAGGTAGGCTGTTACCTATTTTACAGAACTGCATTACAAAATTTGCAATTCTGTATGTGGAAACACTGCTACTGCAACACGTTAGCACCACCTCTGGGAACTTACAATTACACCTGTGAACATGAGATTTTCACCATACAGTTTTTAACACGTGAAACCGCAAATTTCAAATGTGCAACTGCAATTCACACATGAGGTGAAAACATCTCACACGTGAAAAGGTGGTGTTAACATCTGAACTGTCAATTTAATACACTGCTCAAAAAAATTAAGGAAACACTAAAATAACACATCCTAGATCTGAATGAATGAAATATTCTTATTAAATACTTTTTTCTTTACATAGTTGAATGTGCTGACAACAAAATCACACAAAAATTATCAATGGAAATCAAATTTATCAACCCATGGAGCTCTGGATTTGGAGTCACACTCAAAATTAAAGTGGAAAACCACACTACAGGCTGATCCAACTTAGATGTAATGTCCTTAAAACAAGTAAAAATTAGGCTCAGTGGTATGTGTGGCCTCCACGTGCCTGTATGACCTCCCTACAACGCCTGGGCATGCTCCTGATGAGGTGGCGGATGTTCTCCTGAGGGATCTCCTCCCAGACCTGGATTAAAGCATCCGCCAACTCCTGGACAGTCTGTGGTGCAACGTGGCATTGGTGGATGGAGCGAGACATGATGTCCCAGATGTGCTCAATTGGATTCAGGTCTGGGGAACAGGCGGGCCAGTCCATAGCATCAATGCCTTCCTCTTGCAGGAACTGCTGACACACTCCAGCCACATGAGGTCTAGCATTGTCTTGCATTAGGAGGAACCCAGGGCCAACCGCACCAGCATATGGTCTCACAAGGGGTCTGAGGATCACATCTCGGTACCTAATGGCAGTCAGGCTACCTCTAGCGAGCACATGGAGGGCTGTGCGGCCCCCCAAAGAAATGCCAACCCACACCATGACTAACCCACTGCCAAACCGGTCACGCTGGAGGATGTTGCAGGCAGAACGTTCTCCACGGCGTCTCCAGACTCTGTCACGTCTGTCACATGTGCTCAGTATGAACCTGCTTTCATCTGTAAAGAGCACAGGGCGCCAGTGGCGAATTTGCCAATCTTGGTGTTCTCTGGCAAATGCCAAACGTCCTGCACGGTGTTGGGCTGTAAGCACAACCCCCACCTGTGGACGTCGGGCCCTCATACCACCCTCATGCATGGAGTCTGTTTCTGACCGTTTGAGCAGACACATGCACATTTGTGGCCTGCTGGAGGTCATTTTGCAGGGCTCTGGCAGTGCTCCTCCTGCTCCTCCTTGCACAAAGGTGGAGGTAGCGGTCCTGCTGCTGGGTTGTTGCCCTCCTACGGCCTCCCCCACATCTCCTGATGTTCTGGCCTGTCTCCTGGTAGCGCCTCCATGCTCTGGACACTACGCTGACAGACACAGCAAACCTTCTTGCCACAGCTCGCATTGATGTGCCATCCTGGATGAGCTGCACTACCTGAGCCACTTGTGTGGGTTGTAGACTCTGTCTCATGCTACCACTAGAGTGAAAGCACCGCCAGCATTCAAAAGTGACCAAAACATCAGCCAGGAAGCATAGGAACTGAGAAGTGGTCTGTTGTATTCACCTGCAGAACCACTCCTTTATTGGGGGGGGGTCTTGCTAATTGCCTATAAATCCACCCTTTGTCTATTCCATTTGCACAACAGCATTTGAAATTTATTGTCAATCAGTGTTGCTTCCTAAGTGGACAGTTTGATTTCACAGAAGTGTGATTGACTTGGAGTTACATTGTGTTGTTTAAGTGTTCCCTTTATTTTTTGAGCAGTGTACAAAGGAAAATATTATTTAAGATGTGAAGTTTGTGAAAACACACACCCACGCTCACACACACAATCAAACCTCTGGAAGGAAGCTCTGTTGCAGGGGTGTAGAATGGTGAGGGTAGTGAAGGGCCCTTTTGATGTGTTCTTAAACAGTATTCCATGGGTGGGTGAAGCTAATGGGTCTCATATGCGGAGCTGCATGGCTTTACAAAATAACTACCCATATCTGCTATGCTAACAACAAGACCTGAAAGGAAACTGAGATCTGGCCTGGTTACAACTGCCCCACAGGGATAAACAAAGTTGAGTTTTATTCCACTGGGTACAAACTTCGAGGTATAAAGTTCAACCCTTTCTCTTTGCATGGAGGGACACTGTCTTATCTGGCGTACACCTCTCCCGTTCCGCCGCTGTCGCTGTCAGGTGTTGTGGCAGATCAGCCTGAGAGTCTCCATGAAGGAATAGAACGACAGGATGTGACTAATTATGTGTCACAACTTGTCAATCATCTACACCCCAGAGGTTGTTTGTTGTCACACAAATAGCAGCGACTAAACTTCACAGCGACTAAACTTCAAAGGAAATATTACATTTTCTAAAGGTCTGGGTTTGTGTGCTTCGATGGAGATAAAAAAGGCAGTCAGCTATTATTGGTATCAGGGACATTTACATTTGTTTTTAAATTCATACCGAAGTGATGTTTTTGTATATAAAAAGTGGATGAATAGTCAGTAGAAGTGTTGCAGTATGTGTTTGCTTGGCATGCAAGTGATTTTTTTGCAAATCTGGATTGTGATAATGATGCCTCATTATTGCGCTCGCTCTCACAAACTGAGATATTTGAAAGCACCCATGCACACTGCAAATATATATACAATAATTACATCCACAATTACATTTTTTTTCTTTTTTTTCTGTAAATGGCTGCTTCCTGAAGACCCCTTCTGGCATATCACTGGAGCAGAATATTCCTTTAGAGTTGAATACATCACACATTCTGAACGAGCTGTCACAAATGATATAGTAAGATAATTACGCATGAATCCACTTGAGCACAAAACGTGAATGGTTAAGAGGTAACGGAGGACTAGAATGCTTTCTTAAAGGCGATGATGTTTGACAACATGGATCAGGTCGAGGACCCCCCCCCCACCACCAAAAAAAACTGCTGTCTTCATCTCTTATAATCTAGCTATAACCGCTAATGACATTACTCACTAGTTTAAACCCTTGTAAGACAAAAAATATAAAGAGCAGACATTTCAGCCTTTTTTTCACTTTTATTCCAGTAAACCTATAAGCTGTCATTATCTATGCCTAATTAAGCTTTGACTTTCTCATCAGTTCTATCTAATCAAGGAGAAAATTAATATTTCACTGTCATTTCTTCACAGTAAATGTTAGAATCTATTCATGTCTTCTAACGAGGCAGACTCTGAAAGAAATCAGACAGGCTGACATTCTTTATTAATTATCTACTGTTTACCATTATCATTCTAACATATTCTCCCCCTTTCTCCCCTTTTGCCCTCAGAACAGCCTCAATTTGGACTGTCAAAATACTGGCCAATGTTGACTCCATGCTTCCCACAGTTGTGTCAAGTTAGCTGGATGTCCTTTGGGTGGTGGACCAAGAAACTGTTGAGCGTGAAAATCCAGCAGTGTTCCAGTTCTTGACACAAACCGGTGAGCGTGGCCTGGCAGCTACTACCATGCTATGTTCAAAGGCACTTAAATATTTTGTCTTGCCCATTCACCCTCTGAATGGCACACACACAATCCATGTCTCAATTGCCTCAAGGCTTAAAAATCCTTCTTTAAACTGTCTCCTCCCCTTCATCTACAATGATTGATGTGGATTTAATAAGTGACATCAATAAGGGATTGTAGCTTTCACCTGGTCAGTCTATGTCACGGAAAGAGGGGGTGTTCTTAATGCTTTATATACTCAATGTATGTTGCTACTCAGGTATGGGTAGATTCCCTGAGGAGATCCACATGGAACAGGAATGGAACTCTCTAGCTCTGTTTGTGGAACCCTGAGGATCCCTAAAGTCTATCAAAGAATCTGTGATGATGATCTCAGGGCAATGAAGGATCTCGGAACTGAAGTTAAGACTGAAAGAAAGAAAGCTGTGAGACAGTCAAATAGAGAAAGAAAGAGATAAAGGAGAGGAGGTCTAAATTTGTGTAAATAAGGAGTGCTGGAGCGTGGGCACTGCATGCAGCCTCTGCCTTGTCAATGAGCATGTCGCCACAGGGAGCAGCTTCCTTACGCCTGTCAGGGGCTTAGGTCAATAATCCATTGACTCCATTTGCAGACCAGGCACTTGCTACACACACACACAAGCGCGCACGCACAGCTGGCCTCCCCTCTGTCTCACACACACACACACACACACACACACACACACACACACACACACACACACACACACACACACACACACACACACACACACACACACACACACACACACACACACACACACACACACATACACACGCACATTCATTGATAGGTGGGTCAACATACATTTTGTTGGACAAAATGGAAGGACTCAAATTATGCAAAACCGAGGGCCGTGAACAGCCCTTAGGAGGGCATTATCACACGATAATCCCCCGGTTCGAGGGCCTTATTGTTTTTATAAAATAGTTGCCATATTTATAAAAATAGGAATTCAATTTTTTTATTAAAAACATTATTTTAAAGAGTAAATTTGTTTTTGCATTCTGAAGTTGATACCCAAGCGGGCTGGTCGTTAGTTATTTAGTGACGTTTCCATTGATGGCACACGAGTGGAAGAACTTTCCATGGTCCTGTCATTGGTTGGTGACAGCCAGTGCTTGTCTCTCACATTGTTGCTTGCTAAAATGGAACTCCAGTATTTTCTGTGCTCCATGTTAGGGGCTACCAATAACTCTTGAGTGAGCTCTCACACCGATGGCCACTCACAGCCATCATTTCCCTTGCCTCATTGGCCGCAGTGGATTCTTATTTATTTATTTATTATAATTTTCTCCCTTTTTCTCCCCAATTTCGTGGTATCTATCCAATTGGTAGTTACAGTCTTGTCGCATCGCTGAAACTCACATACGGACTCGGGAGAGGTGAAGGTCGAGAGCCGTGTGTCCTCCAAAACATGACCCAACCAAGCCGCACTGCATCTTGACACAATGCCCACTTAACCCGGAAGCCAGGCACACCAATGTATCGGAGGAAACACCGTACACCTGGCGACCGTCTCAGCGTGCATGCGCCCAGCCCGCCACAGGAGTCGCAAGAGCGCGATGGGACAAGGATGTCCCGGCCGGCCAAACCCTCCCCTACTAGCCCAGACAACGCTGAGAAAGTGAAAACAGTTTTTTTGAAATGTTGGAAAATGTATTAAAAATAAAAAACTGAAATACCTCATTAACATACAGTATCAGTCAAAAGTTCAGACACACCTACAGTACTCATTCCAGGTTTTTCTTTATTTTTTACTAGTTTCTACATTGTAGAATAATAGTGAAGATATCAACACTATAAAATAACACACATGGAATCATGTAGTAACCAAAAAAGTGTTAAACTAATCAACATATATTTTATATTTGAGATTCTTCAAAGTAGCCACCCTTTGCCTTGATGACAGCTTTGCACACTCTTGGCATTCTATCAACCAGCTTCCTGAGGTAGTCACCTGAAATGCATTTTAATTAACAGGTGTGGCTTGTTAAAAAATACATTTGTGGAATTTATTTCCTTCTTAATGCGTTTGAGCCAAGCAGTTGTGTTGTGACAAGGTAGGGATTGTATACATAAGATATTTGGTAAAAGACCAAGTCCATATTATGGCAAGAACAGCTCAAATAAGCAAAGAGAAACGACAGTCCTGTCACGCCCTGGCCTTAGTTATCTTTGTTTTCTTTATTATTTTGGTTAGGCCAGGGTGTGACATGGGTGATTTATGTGTTTTTTCTTGTCTAGGGGTTTTTGTAGATTTATGGGGTTGTGTTCTTTTAGGTGTCTAGGTAAGTCTATGGTTGCCTGGATTGGTTCTCAATCAGAGACAGGTGTTTATCGTTGTCTCTGATTGGGAGCCATATTTAGGCAGCCATATTCTTTGGGTATTTTGTGGGTGGTTGTTTCCTGTCTTTGTGTTTACTGCACCAGATAGGGCTGTTTCGGTTTTCACGTTTCTTGTTATGTAGTTGTGTTCATGTTTGAGGTTTCCTATTAAAACCATGGACACTTACCACGCCGCATATTTGTCCTCCGATCCTTCTCGCCTTTCTTCTTCAGACGAAGAGGAGGAAGACCGTGACAAGTCCATTATTACTTTAAGACATGAAGGTCAGTCAATGCGGAAAATTTCACAAATTTTGAAAGGTTCCTTCAAGTGCAGTTGCAAAAACCATCAAGCGCTGTGATGAAACTGGCTCTCAGGAGGACAGCCACAGGAAAGGAAGACTCAGAGTTACTTCTGCTGCAGAGGATAAGTTCATTAGAGTTACCAGCCTCAGAAATTGCAGCCCAAATAAATGCTTCACAGAGTTCAAGTAACAGACACATCTCAACATCAACTGTTCAGAGCAGACTGCATGAATCAGGCCTTCATGGTCAAATTGCTGCAAAGAAAAGTATGGGGGAGGCGGTGTGGGGGTGCTTTGCTGGTGACATTATCAGTGATTTATTTAGAATTCAAAGCACACAGCCAGCATGGATAGTAGAGAATTCTACAGCGACATGCCATCCCATCTGGTTTGCGCTTAGTGGGACTTTCACTTGTTTTTCAACAGACAATGACCCAACACACCTCCAGAATGTGTAAGGGCTATTTGACCAAAGTAGGAGAGTGATGGAGTGCTGCATCAGATGACCTGGCCCCAATTGAGATTGCTTGAGATGAGTTGGACAGCAGAGTGAAGGAAAAGAAGCCAACAAGTGCTCAGCATATATGGTAACTCCTTCAAGACTGCTGGAAAAGCATTCCAAGTGAAGCTGGTTGAGAGAATGCCAAGAGTGTGCAAAGCTGTCATTAAAGTAAAGGATTTCTACTTTGATAAATCTAAAATCTAAAATATATTTTGATTTGTTAAACCCTTTTTTGGTTACTATATGATTCCATGTGTTATTTCAAGATGTTGATGTCTTCACTATTATTCTACAATGTAGAAAATAGTACAAATAAAGAAAACCCTTGAAGGAGTAGGTGTGTCCAAACCTTTGACTGGTACTGTAAGTATTCAACCCCTTTTGCTATTAGACTCGAAATTCAGCTCAGGTGCATCTTGTTTCCATTGATCATCCTTGAGATGTTTCTACAATTTATTGGAGTCCACCTGTGGTAAATTTAATTGATTGGACATGATTTGGAAAGGCACCCACCTGTCTATATAAGGTCCCACAGTTGACAGTGCATGTCAGAATAAAAACCAAGCCATGAGGTCGAAGGAATTGTCCGTAGAGCTCCGAGACAGGATTGTGTCGAGGCACAGATCTGGGGAAGGGTACCAACACATTTCTGCAGCATTGAAGGTCTCCAACAACACAGTGTCCTCCATCATTCTTAAATGGAAGAAGTTTGAAACAACCAAGACTCTTCCTAGAGCTAGCCGCCCGGCCAAACTGGTCAATCAGGGTAAAAGGGCATTGGTCAGGGAGGTGACCAAGAACCCACTGCTCTCTCTGACAGAGCTCAATCCTCTGTGGAGATGGGAGAACCTTCCAGAAGGACATCCTTCTCTGCAGCACTCCAACATTCAGGCCTTTAGTGCTGTAGCCAGACGGAAGCCACTCCTCAGCAAAAGGCACATGACAGCCTGCTTGGCATTTGCCAAAAGGCACCTAAAGACTCTCAGACCATGAGAAACAAGATTTTACCTATGGATAACATAATAACAGCCTAACCAGCTCTGCTGGCAACAATTTCATTACGCTTTTTTTGTAGACATTTATAAATGCTTGATTTGTTTGAAAATGTCCGTTATTTATGTCCAATTAGATACTTTGGTTAGCACGTTTGGTAAACAATTCCCAAGTCACAAAGCGCGTCCACTATAACGTGACGAAATGTCCAAAAGTTCCGTAACAGTCAGTAGAAACATGTCAAACGATGTACTGAATCAATCTTTATAATGTTGTTTACATATATCTTGAATAACGTTCCAACCGGAGAATTAGAATGACTTGAGATGGAACGCAGGTCCTTCATCTGTGATCGCGCATAGTGAATGCAGGGTCAACTCGTGGCAGTGGTGACTATTTCCTGTGTCATTCGACCCCCCCTTCACATGAGAGTCATCAGACAAAGTTCTATTGACTGTTGACATCCAGTGGAAGGTGTAGGAAGTAAAAACTCATCCATATCTCGCTGTAATTTCAATGAGAGCTTGGTTGAAATTCTGCCACCCCCAGAAAAAAAACAGAAAGTGGAATTTCTCAGGTTTTTGCCTGCTATATGAGTTCAGTTTTAGAAACTTCAGAGTGTTTTCTATCCAATACTAATAATACTATGCATATATTAGCAACTGAGACTGAGGAGCAGGCCGTTTACAATGGGCACCTTTTCATCCAAGCTACTCAATACTGCCCCTGCAGCCATAAAAAGTTAAGAGCCCTCCACTTCTTTCCATTATGAACATCTAGGTGTATGTCGCAAGTCACGACTTCACAGGAGATCCATTTTAACATACATGTATATATATATTTTTTTTATCAAAATGTGTTGTTTTAGTAGAAATGCCTTCTGGAACATGGGAACTTTCACGCACCTTAATAACAAACTTGTATGTCATCTGTAAATATGAATACAATTGTTACATTTGTAATATATCATGTAGTGGAGCTGCATAGCTAAGTGTTGCTCTCCACTTTCTGGATGATCAAGTTTTGAAATCAGTGGAATTAGAGTATGGTAGCTAAAGAGAAAAAAACTGTCTCCAGATTACATCTTCAAACTAAGGGCAACTGTGGCATGCCTCCGTTACAGGGAAACACGTCCATTATGGATGATGATGTATACAGATAAGGTAGTCTAGCGTTAGCTAGCCACATTTTCAGATATTACACGTCTCTAATTTTGACAAAGTGGTTTCATTTCAAGCTAAAGTGTACTGTTAGCTAGCTAACGTTAGCTGGCTGGCTCCCTAGCTGATGTTTTTATTTGCATCCCAGAGCTGTTTGCTTTGTAGTTACAGCCTAATGTTAGCTAGATAACATTGAACCTGGTTGCTTAGCTCCCAGCATATGCATACAGTGTAGTAACGACATGATTTGGCTCTATGTTCATTGTTGATTAACTAGCTAACGTTAGCTGGCTGGCTCTTTAGCTAACATTACGCGACGTGTGTGATCTTACACGTTGTTTACCTAGCTAGGTTCATTGATTACCTAGCTAGCGAGCTACATGTCTAAAGATAAATTGGAAAACACACTTTGAATATGGCCGGTGTCAGTAAATGTCTACAAAAAAAGCGTAATGAAATTGTTGCCAGCAGAGCTGGTTAGGCTGTTATTATGTTATCCATAGGTAAACAAATCATTTTCCAGAGCGTCAAGGGGACTAAATCAGAAAATGTAATGGTGTTGGAGTCGTACCTGGCCATGCAGATTTGCATGTGTTATGGTCTTGTGAAGGCTGGCTGAATTCTGGCAAAGAGTATGTTTTTTATCTCAGCATGTCTAAAGATTCTCCCTTCAGGAGACTATTATCTGAAGAAACTGTTAAGCGGGGTGGAGCAGGTGAACCCAAGTGCAGACTCAGACAAGGAGACAGATAAGGTAACCAAGGTATTTATTGAACAGCGGAGGGAAGATGGGGTGCAGACGAGGGGAGGCTCGGGCGGGGACTGAGGCTGGGGCAAGGGGAGTGAGGGCAGGGTAAGCAGGTCCGGAGTGGAATCCAAGGAAGCCTTAGAGTGGAGGTCCAGGGCAGGGAAACAGGACTCATGAGACGAGGGACTGGCGACAGGGACCAGAGGAAAGCAGAGTCAAGCTAGGCACAACAGGATAACAAGATATATGCAGGATCAAACGGCTTGAACTGTAGACTGACTGAGCAGATATTATGATCTGGCAGTGTGGAAGTGGCAGGGCTGAGTATTTGTAGAGGTCTTGATTATGGAACAGGTTGCAGCTAGTGGGGTTTCTGCTCTGCCTCCAGCACACCTGTCTCCACTCACACAATCAGATGCACCCACACACAGAGAGAGAGGGAGAGAGCACTGGGGGAGTGGCAGCAGGTTAGGGAGACGCAGGATGAGAAGTAGAGGGCGTGGCAGGGGCAGATGTAACAGAAACTGTGTAACCAAGCATTGATAGCGGCTAAGTAGCCTCCCACAATGTCAAGTTATATATCACTAGATTTGATTGATTACACGATTTAAGGACATACTGGGCAACTTTCATAAGATCTGGATGCCTTATATGGAATACAGTGTGACTAAAGGAGTCTGTATTGAAAACATGCCCACGTCAGGGGAGATACCCATTTAGGTAATCCCTAGCTGCTGGGATGCTCAGTCCTGGCGCTGGGGGTCTGCTGTCCTGTGGGTTGTCACTCTGGCCTTGGCCTAACACACCCGAAAGCAAGAATCTAATGCTGAGTGGGATGTGTTGGGTTGGGGCGCTGAAGGTTGGTGGACCCCTAGGGACAGGATGGGGGGACCCAGCAATATTGTGTGCAAGTAAAAACAGCTTTACAGTACTATTAGTCCTATGAGCTTAATTATATGGGCCATTGTCATGCCTTTTTCATCCGCTGCCATCACCTCATGTCTCAGCAAGATAATGTCGCAAGGATCTGTACAGAATTCCTGGAATCTGAAAATGTCCCATTGTCACCCATTGAGCATGTTTTGGATGCTTTGGATCTACAGTATGTGTACAACAACATGTTCCAGTTCCTGACAATATTCAGCATTGAAGAGGAGTGGGACAACATTCCACAGGCCACAATCAACAGTCTGATCAACTCAATAGGTCATTCTGCATGAGGCAAATGGTGGTCACACCTGATGCTGATAGGTTTTTTGATCCTCACCCTTAACTTTTTTAAAGGTATCTGTGACCAACAGATGCATATTTGAATTCCCAGTCATGTCAAATCCATAGATTAGGGCCTAATGAATCCATTTCAATTGACTGATTTCCTTATATGAACTGAAACTCAGTAAAATCTTTGAAATTGTTGAATGTTTCATTTATATTTTTTAATTACCTTTGATCTAGTTCAGTCTTATTAATCACTTAAACATATTTAATAATGATGTCTTACCTAGCTTGATGTCAGTGGGCATTTTTTCTTACTTTTTGTTCTAAATAGAGATATTTTGGATTGTGTAATAATGCAGGAAATGTGCTTTAGATGCCCAAAAAGAACCAGGGCGAGTACTCAAAGACCCCCCCCGCCAGGTTCTGTACCCCCCCCCCCCTACTTCTAAAACCAAACTGCCACCCCAGCTTTGAAGTGATTGATTGCTCCCCCGCACCAATGCATCCAAAACCCTCTCGCTAACAATCTCTTTCTCATCTCAACAAGTAACCACCAATCTGGAACAGTTGTGGTTAAGGGCAACCCTTTCCAATCCACTCTCTGAGGTAATTCCCTTTCTCTTAATATATCTAAGAGGAAAAGTTTTGCCATTTTCAAATAATTCCTTTATGTGAGTGACAGTAAGTGACAGCAAATCAGTGATACAGCTCAGCGGTTCAAGGAAGTCCCTCCTGTGCTGACGGTGCAGGTTCGATTGTTTCCTTTATTTCTTACTTCCTCTCCAACCACGACCCAAAACAGCATTGCAGAGTAGACCTCTTTAAAAGGGCTGGCCTTGCAAGGTGTGATCTCACTTTAATTGGCAGGCAGGTCACCCATTATACAAACACTCCCTAAAAACACCTGGCCCAGGTATCCTGGATGAATATTGACCTCATCCCGTCAGTGGAGAATGCCTGGTTGCTCATCAAAAGTGCTTTCCTTTCCATCTTAAATAATGCCCCATTCAACAAATGTAGAACTAAGAACAGATATTGCCCATGGCATTAGCATCGAATAGCCACCGCAATATGCAACTTTTCAGGGAAGTCAGGAACCAATATACTCAGTCAGTTAGGAAAGCTAAGGCTAGCTTTGTCAAACAGACATTTGCTTCCTAAAGCACTAATTACAAAATGTTTTGGGACACTGTAAAGTCCATGGAGAATAAGAGCACCTCCTCCCAGCTGCCCACTGCACTGAGGATAGGAAACACTGTCACCACCGATAAATCTATGATAATCGATACTTTCAATAAGCATTTTTCCACAGCTGGCCATGCTTTCCACCTGGCTACCCATACGCCGAAATTGTTGCAACCCCTATTACTAGCCTATTCAAACTCTCTTTTGTATCGTCTGAGATCCCCAAAGATTGGAAAGCTGCCACGGTCATCCCCCTCTTCAAAGGGGGAGACACTCTACACCCAAACTGTTATAGATCTATATCCATCCTGCCCTGCCTTTCTAAAATCTTCAAAAGCCAATCTTCAAAAGCCAACCGCCTTAACAGATCTCTGCCCATTTCGAATCCCACTGTACCTTCTCCACAAATCAATTTGGTTTCGAGCTTGTCATGGGTGAACCTCAACAGCGCTCAAGGTCCTAAACGATATCATAACCGCCATTGATAAAAGACAGTACTGTGCAGCCGTCTTCATCGACCTGGCCAAGGCTTTCATATCTGTCAATCTCCACATTCTTATCGGCAGACTCAATAGCCTTGGCTTTCACATGACTGCTTCACCTGGTTCCCCAACTACTTCTCAGATAGAGTTCAGTGTGTCAAATCGGAAGGCCTGTTGTCCGGACCTCTGGAAGTCTCTATGGGGATGCCATAAAAAAGACAGACTACGGTTTGCAACTGCACATGGGGACAAATATCATACTTTTTGGAGAAATCCTCTGATCTGATGAAACAAAAATAGTACTGTTTGGCCATATTGACCATCGTTATGTTGGAGGAAAACGGGGGAGGCTTGCAAGCCGAAGAACACCATCCCAATTGTGAAGCTTGGGGGTGGCAGCATCATGTTGTGGGGGTGCTTTGCTTCAGGAGGAACTGGTGCAAAATAGATGGCACCATGAGGCAGAAAAATTATGTGGATATTTTGAAGCAACATCTCAAGGCATCAGTCAGGAAGTTAAAGCGTGGTCTCAAATGGGTCTTCCAAATGGACAATGACCCCAAGCATACTCCAAAGTTGTGGCAAAATAGCTTAAGGACAACAAAGTCAAGGTATTGGAGTGGCCATCACAAAGCCCTGACCTCAATCCTATAGGAAATGTGTGGGCAGAACTGAAAAAGCGTGTGCGAGCAGGGAGGCCTTACAATCCTGACTCAGTTACACCAGCTCTGTTAGGAGGAATGGGCCACAATATTATTGTGGGAAGCTTGTGGAAGGGTACCCAAAACATTTGACCCAAGTTAAATAATTTAAGGGCAATGCTACCAAATACTAATTGAGTGTATGTAAACTTCTGACCCACTGAGAATGTGATGAAACAAATAAAAGCTGAAATAAATCATTCTCTCTGCTATTATTCTGACATTTCTCATTCATAAAATAAAGTGGTCATCCTAAGGGAATTATTACTATGATTAAATGTCAGGAATTGTGAAAAACTGAGTTAAATGTATTGGGCAAAGGTGTATGTAAATTCCCGACTTCAACTGTAGCTGTCTGATTAGACTGTAAACTCTCTTTCCAGACTCATATTCAGCATCTCCAATCCAAAATGATATCTAGATTTGGCTTCCTATTTTGCAACAAAGCCTCCTTCACTCATGCTGCCAAACATACCCTCTTAAAAATGACTATCCTACTGATCCTTGACTTCGGCGATGTCATTTACAAAATAGCCCCTAACACTATACTCAGAAAACTGGATGTAGTCTATCACAGTGCCATCCGTTTTGTCACCAAAGCCCCATATACTACCCACCACTGTGAGCTGTATGCTCTTGTTGGCTGGCCCTTACTTCATATCATTCGTCAAACCCAGGTCGTCTATAAGTCTTTGCTAGGTAAAGCCCCGCCTTAGCTCAGCTCACAGTCACCATAGCAACACCCACCTGTAGCACTCGCTCCAGCAGGTGTATTGCACTGGACATCCCCAAAGCCAACACTTCCTTTGGCCACCTTTCCTTCCAGTTCTCTGCTGCTAATGACTAGAACGAATTGCATAAATCTCTGAAGCTGGAGTCTTATATCTCCCTCTAACTTTAAGCATCAGCTGTCAGAGCAGCTTACCGATCACTGTACCTGTACACAGTAAATCTATAAATAGCACACCCAACTACCTCATCCCCATATTATTACTTACCCTCTTGCTCTTTTGCACCCCAGTATATCTACTTGCACATCATCATCTGCACATCTATCACTCCAGTATTAATGCTAAATTGTAATTATTTCACCTCTATGGCCTTTTTATTGCCTAACTACCTACTCTTCTACATTTGCACACACTGTACATAGACTTTTCTATTTTTCTTATTGACTGTAGATTTGTTTATGTGTAACACTGTGTTGTTTTTGTCGCACTGCTTTGCTTTATCTTGGCCAAGTCGCAGTTGTAAATGAGAACTTGTTCTCAACTGGCCTACCTGGTTAAATAAAGGTGAAATAAATAAAAAATAAATTTACAAGTCAGTATTTGACATCCATCCATGTCTGAAGACATCGGGAAATTAAGTGGAAACGGGCCACTAGGGGCAACAGTGAGCAACTTTACCTTCAAGTAGGTTTAGATTTTGCTAGGGCATTGTGGACAGGGATAGAGGATGGGCGTAAGTATCTGCATCTGGTTATTATTATTGTTATTATATATTTTTTCAAGCCCATCCCAAACCTTAATAATTACCTTAACTATTTGGAGTTAATGCCTAACATTAAAAGTTTGGAGTTAATGCCTAAACTTAACCTGAAACACTTTCAAATTTGACATTTGGAACAACTTCAAAATGTTATGTTTGAGAAATGTCTTATTCTGACTTCAGACTGTGAGAGCTTATTGTTAATTCGATTGTCCATCTATAGATGCTCCACAGATGGTCATACGATCAACAAGCTACATGTTGGTAAGCAACTGCTTGCTAAGTTTAGGGTTAGGGTTAGAGTGAGGGTTTGGGTAATGCTTAAATTTAGGGCTAGAGTAATGGTTATGTTTAAGGCTAGAGTAATGTTTATAGTTAGGATATGGGTTTGGGTAATGCTTAAATTTAGGGCTAGAGTAATGGTTATGTTTAGGGCTAGAGTAATGGTTATGTTTATAGTTAGGATATGGGTTAAGGTTAGGATTAGTAGATAGCTAAATACTGATACTCAGTAATAATCTATAGAGAATCTACAGATTGACAATCCAAATAAAATGTTACCATTTGTGTTTGTGTTCCTTATGAATTAACAGCATAACTTCTTGGACCCTGTCACGATCGTCGTAGTGAGGAGACCAAGGCGCAGCGTGATATGAATACATGTTCTATATTTAATGAAGAAAGAACACTGAAACAAACGTGACGCTATATAATCTAAATGTGCAGACACAGGCAACTAGACATAGACATAGATAATAACCCAGGAAATACCCAAAGAAGATGGCTGCCTAAATATGGTTCCCAATCAGATACAACGATAAACATCTGCCTCTAATTGAGAACCAATCTAGGCAACCATAGACATACATAAACACCTAGATGGTAAACAATCCCATAAACCTACAAAAAACCCTAGACAGTACAAAACACATACATCACCCATGTCACACCCTGACCTAACCAAAATATATAAAGAAAACAAAGAATACTCAGGTCAGGGCGTGACAGACATGCATTTCAAAGTAGATTAGAAATAAATATTCAAACCCGTTGTCATGTTCTGTGAGCTAATTGTCTGATGAGTTGTTTGCATACGTCACAGTAACAAGATATGTGAAATGCCAAGTATGCATGTACATTTGTACGTAACTTGAATGAGAAGCGTTTCCTTTGGTCGTCTTAAATCATTAACCTAAACTCAGTAATGTAATCTGATTACTTTTGTCTTACTTTCCAGTTAAGTGGCATTAGAAGAAGACAGAAAGGATCCATCAAATGCATTTGTTGTGTCATCATAATGGTCTCTTACTTGTAGTCAGACTGATTCAGGTGCAACACGACTTAAACTAGCAAAAACAGAAAGGTGTCACAATGTATTTTTACACAAAAGTAATCCAAAAGGTAATCATCTAGTTTTTCAAAAGTATCTGTAATCAGATTACAAAATTTTTGCTGGCAGTGTAATCAGGTTACATGTACATGTACTACCCAACCCTGTTGATATCAAGGACTGTCTAATTGGTGATGTCATTGTGTATTAGACATGTGTTTTGTCATCATGATCAAAGAGCATAAAATGGTGTAAAAAAGTGAGTTTACATTAGTAGGGAGCATCTACTTCGAGACAGGAAGAGACAGGGCTGATATAGTCCAACCATCTAACGATCAATGACAGAGGTTATAAAATAAGTTATGCCAAGGTGTGGTTGGTCCCAAGAGATTATAAAACCACTACACTCCAGCTCTGGTGACTCTCTCTCTCTTACACAGTTTCACTCTCTTTCTCTAACTGAATCATGCTGGTTTTACCCCTTTGAAGGTCTGACGTTCCACACACACACACACACACACACACACACACACACACACACACACACACACACACACATATTCTGGCATTTCCAGACAAGGCCACATGGCAGGCGACTGGCAGTGCTGTGCCAATCCACAGGGGGGTACAAGGCCGTGCTTAATTTGTAAATTGGGAGGTGCTGGAACAAAAAGTGCGAGAGGGGTGTGTGGGAGTTCTGAGGTACCAGAACACATGAGAAAAAAAATCACCTTAATAATAAAGCATTGCCTGCATATAATTACGTTTGTGTAGTGACATAGAGCAGTAGAGTAGAAGCACTTACAAAAGTTGCACACATTGGAACGATTTTTAGTAGCCTAGGTTCCGGGAAAAATTTGCCATTTTATAAATGCACTTAATGCAATTCTATGTCATTTAAATTTTAATACTTCACAAATGATCGAAATGGCAGGCTACTTTGACACTGACAAACTGAGAATCTGAGATCAATAAAAACGACATTGTGTTGAATCCATCAATAGCCTAGGCCTAGGTGAGTAGATAATGGCGCTGGGGGGGATTGGTGCCGTTTCACGGGCTCCTAACCAACTGTGCTGTTTTGTTTGTTATTGTTATTTATTTTATTTTTTTTACTCATTTTGTACATAATGTTGCTGCTACTGTTTCTTATGACCAAAAAGAGGTTCTGGACATCAGAACAGCGATTACTCACCTCGAACTGGATGAAGATTTTTTCTTTAATGAGTCCGACGTGAAAGATATACTGCTTTGTCAAGACAAGGCCCAAATCCCCATCATTCGTTTGAAGAAAAGACAGAAATACAGGGGGCGGAGGTGTTGGTGCCCTGTGAGAATTTGATGGCGAGTGAGTAAACCACCACTACCCTCCGTATTATTGGCCAATATGCAATCATTGGAAAACAAGCTGGACGATCTACGATTAAGACTATCCCACCAACGGGACATTAAAAACTGTATTATATTATGTTTCACAGAGACATGGCTGAACAACGACACTGATAATATAGAGCTGGCTGGCTTCTCCATTTTTCGGCAGGACATAGAAGCAACGTCTGGTAAGACAAGGGGCAGGGGTGTGTGTCTATTTCTCAATAACTGCTGGTGCACGATGTCTAATATTAAAGAAGTCTCAATGTATTGCTTGCCTGAGGTAGAATACCTCATGATAAGCTGTACACCACACTACCTACCAAGAGAGTTCACATCTATATTATTCGTAGCCGTCTATTTACCCACACAAACCAATGCTGGCACTAAGACCGCACTCAACGAGTTGTATATGGCTATAAGTAAACAAGAAAATGCTTATCCAGAAGGGTCACTTCTAGTGCCCAGGGACATTAAGGCAGGTAAACTTGAATCCTTTTTACCTCATTCCTACCAGCATGTCACATGTGTAGCCAGAGTGAAAAAAACACTAGACCACCTTTACTCCACAAGCAGAGATGCATACAAAGCTCTCCCTCGACATTTGGCAAATCTGACCATAATTCTATCCTGCTGATTCCTGCTTACAAGCAAAAATTAAAGGAGGAGGCTGTGACTCGCTCAATACAGAAGTGATCAGATGACACGGATGCTACACTACAGGACTGTTTTGCTAGCACAGACTGGAATACGTTCTGGGATTCATCCAATGGCATTGAGGAGTATACCACCTCAGTCACCGGCTTCATCAATAAGTGCATTGATGTTAGCAAGATCATTAAACAGGTCATTCACAAAGCCAAGGGCCAGCCAGATTACCAGGACGTGTACTCAAAGCATGCGCGGTCCAACTGGCAAGTGTCTTCACTGACAATTTCAATGTCTCCCTGGCAGTCTGTAATACCTACATGTTTCAAACAGACCACCGTAGTCCCTGTGCCCAAGATAGAGATGGTAACCTTCCTAAATGATTACTGCCCCGTAGCACTCACATTGGTAGCCATGAAGTGCTTTGAAAGGCATGTCATGGCTAACATATCAACACCATCATGCCAGAAACCCTAGACCCACTCCAATTCCCATACCGCCCCAACAGATCCACATATGACGAAATCTCAATCTCACTCCACACTGCCTATTCCCACTTGGACAAAAGGAACACCTATGTGAGAATACTGTTCAATGACTACAGCTCAGCGTTCAACACCATAGCGTCCACAAAGCTCATCACTAAGCTAAGGATACCTACCCTTACCCCCAGGTGGGGGGCAACAACACATCTGCCACGCTGATCCTCAACACTGGGGCCCCTCAGGGGTGCGTGCTTAGCCCCCTCCTGTTCCCCCTGTTCACCCACGACTTTGTGGCCAAACACGACTACAACACCATCATTAAGTTTCTTGACGGCACAGCAGTGGTAGGCCTGATCACTGACAACAATGAGACAGCCTATAGGGAGAAGGTCAGAGACCTGGCAGTGTGGTGACAATAACCTCTCTCTCAATGTGAGCATGTGGAGCAGGTTGAGAGTTTCAAGTTCCTTGGTGTCCACATAACCAACAAACTATCATGGTCCAAACACACCAAGACAGTTGTGAAGAGGGCAAGACAACACCTTTTCCCCCTCAGGAGATTGGAAAGATTTGACACGGGTCCCCAGATCCTCAAAAAGTTCTACAGCTGCACCACAGAGAGCATCCTGAATGGTTGCATTACCGCCTGGTATGGCAACTGCTCAACATCTGACCGGAAGGCACTACAGAGGGTAGAGTGAATGGCCCAGTACTTCACTGGGGCCAAGCTTCCTGACATCCAGGACCTACAGTTGTCGGAAGTCGGAAGTTTACATACACCTTAGCCCAATACATTTAAACTCAGTTTTTCATAATTCCTTACATTTAATCCTAGTAAGAATTCCCTGTCTTAGGTCAGTTAGGATCACTACTTTATTTTAAGAATGTGAAATGTCAGAATAATAGTAGAGAGAATTATTTATTTCAGCTTTTATTTCTTTCATCTTATTCTCAGTGGGTCAGAAGTTTACATACACTTAGTTAGTATTTGGTAGCACTTATATTGTTTAACTTGGGTCAAACGTTTTGGGTGGCCTTCCATAAGCTTCACACAAAAGTTGGGTGAATTTTGGTCCATTCCTCCTGACAGAGCTGGTGTAACTGAGTCAGGTTTGTTGGCCTCCTTGCTCGGACACACTTTTTCAGTTTTGCCCACAGTTTCCTATAGGACTGAGGTCAGGGCTTTGAGATGACCACTCCAATACATTTACTTTCTTGTCCTTAAGCCATTTTGCCACAACTTTTTAAGTATGCTTGGGGTCATTTGGAAGACACATTTGCGACCAAGCTTTAACTTCCTGACTGATGTCTTTTCGATGTTGCTTCCATATATCCAAATAATGTTCCTCCCTCATGATGCCATCTATTTTGTGATGTGCACCAGTCCCTCCTTTCAGCAAAGCACCCCCACAACATGATGCTGCCACCCCCATGCTTCATGCTTCATGGTTAGGATGGTGATCTTCGGCTTGCAAGCATCCCCTTTTTTCCTCCAAACATAACGATGGTCATTATGGCCAAACAGTTCTATTTTTGTTTCATCAGACCAGAGGACATTTCTTCAAAAGGTACGATCTTTGTCCCCATGTGCAGTTGCAAACCATAGTCTGGCTTTTTTATAGCGGTTTTAGAGCAGTGGCTTCTTCCTTGCTGAGTTGCTTTTCAGGTTATATTGATATAGGACTGGTTTTACTGTGGATATAGATACTTTTGTACCTGTTTCCTCCAGCATCTTCACAAGGTCCTTCGCTGTTGTTCTGGGATTGATTTGCACCTTTCACACCAAAGTACACCTTGAAATAGGCCTTAAAATACATCCACAGGTACACCTCCAATTGACTCAAATTATGTCAATTTTCCTATCAGAAGCTCCTAAAACCATGACATAATTTTCTAGAAATTTCCAAGCTGTTTAAAGGCACTGTCATCTTAGTGTATGTAAACTTCTTACCCACTGGAATTGTGATACTGTGAATTATAAGTGAAATAATCTGTCTGTAAACAATTGTTGGACAATATGCTTGTGTCATGCACAAAGTAGATGTCCTATCAGACTTGCCAAAACTATAGTTTGTTAACAAGAAATTTGTGGAGTGGTTGAAAAACTAGTTTTATTGACTCCAACCTAAGTGTATGTAAACTTCCGACTTCAACTGTATGTACAAGGTGGTGTCAGAGGAAGGCCCAAACAATAGTCAATGATTCCAGTCACCCAAGTCATAGACTGTTCTCTCTACTCCCGCACGGGAAACGGTAGCGCCAAGTCTAGGACCAAAATGTTCTTCATCAGCTTCTACTCCCAAGCCATAAGACTGCTGAACAGCTAAACTAATCAAATGTCCACCTGGAATATTTACATTGAACCCCCCCCCCCCCCACCATCTTGAGGAAGTGATAGTCCTAAAAATTATTTCCAGTTCCACTGACTCACCCAATGACATGCAGCTAACACGCTGGTGATGTTTTACTTTGTAAAACAATATTTGGAAGTTGATCAAATATTTATGTAGGCTTCAGCATAGATTCTTCTCTTTCAGCAGGAGCCATTTGCTTTCCAACTTGTGTTTTCCATTGGTTGTATTTGTTATATTGAGAAAGGCCTTTTTCTCTGCAAGCTGTTTGTTCACTGACAGATTTGACGCTCGTTCCCGACTGTAGGCTACTCCTTGTGTAACAGTATAACTTTAGACCGTCCCCTCGCCCATACCCGGGCGCGAACCAGGGACCCTCTGTACACATCAACAACAGTCACCCACGAAGCATCGTTACTGTAACGGTTTTCTATATGTGAAGGAGAGTCGGACCAAAATGCAGCATGTAGATTGCGATCCATGTTTTAATGAACAAACGTAAAACACGAATCAATGCAAACACTACAAAAATAAAGAACGTGATGAACGTAACGAAAACCTAAAACAGCCTATCTGGTGAAAAACACATAGACAGGAACAATCACCCACCAACACACAGTGAAACCCAGGCTACCTAAATATGGTTCCCAATCAGAGACAATGACGAACACCTGCCTCTGACTGAGAACCATATCAGGCTGAACATAGAAATAGACAAACAAGACATGAAACATAGAATGCCCACTCAGATCACACCCTGACCAATCAAAACATAGAAAATACAAAGTAAACTATGGTCAGGGCGTGACAGTACCCCCCCCCCAAGGTGCGGACTCCGGCCGCAAAACCTGAACCTATAGGGGAGGGTCTGGGTGGGCATCTGTCCGCGGTGGCGGCTCTGGCGCTGGACGTGGACCCCACTCCATGACAGTTTTAATCCCCCTCCTAAACGTCCCTAAATAGGTTACCCACCACAATGATAACATGGGACAGAGGGACAGCTCGGGACAGAGGTAACTCGGGACAGATAGGTAGCTCAGCACTGAGAGGAAGCTCAGCACTGAGAGGAAGCTCAGCACTGAGAGGAAGCCCAGGCAGGTAGTAGAAACTACCAGAACCTGGCTGGCTGGCGGTTTCAGCAGATCCTGGTCGACTAGCAGATCTGGGAGAATCTGGTCGACTGGCGGATCTGGGAGAATCTGGTCGACTGGCGGATCTGGGAGAATCTGGTCGACTGGCGGATCTGGGAGAATCTGGTCGACTGGCGGATCTGGGAGAATCTGGTCGACTGGCGGATCTGGGAGAATCTGGTCGACTGGCGGATCTGGGAGAAACTGGTCGACTGGCGGATCTGGGAGAATCTGGACGACTGGCAGATCTGGGAGAATCTGGACGACTGGCAGATCTGAGAGAGTCTGGACGACTGGCAGATCTGGAAGAGTCTGGACGACTGGCAGATCTGGAAGAGTCTGGTCGACTGGCAGATCTGGAAGAGTCTGGTCGACTGGCAGATCTGGAAGAGTCTGGTCGACTGGCAGATCTGGAAGAGTCTGGTCGACTGGCAGCTCTGTCTGCTCCATGCTGACTGGCTGCTCCATGCTGACTGGCAGCTCTGGCTGCTCCATGCTGACTGGCTGCTCCATGCTGACTGGCAGCTCTGGCTGCTCCATGCTGACTGGCTGCTCTGGCTGCTCCATGCTGACTGGCTGCTCTGGCTGCTCCATGCTGACTGGCTGCTCCATGCTGACTGGCTGCTCCATGCTGACTGGCGGCCCTGGCTGCTCCATGCTGACTGGCGGCCCTGGCTGCTCCATGCTGACTGGCGGCCCTGGCTGCTCCATGCTGACTGGCGGCCCTGGCTGCTCCATGCTAACTGGCAGCTCTGGCGGCTCCTTGCAGACTGGCAGCTCTGGCGGCTCCTTGCAGACTGGCAGCTTTGGCGGCATCCTGCAGACAGGCAGCTCTGGCGGCTCCTTGCAGACTGGCAGCTCCATGCAGACTGGCAGCTCTATGCAGACTGGCAGCTCCATGCAGACTGGCAGCTCTATGCAGACTGGCAGCTCCTTGCAGACTGGCAGCTCCTTGCAGACTGGCAGCTCCATGCAGACTGGCAGCTCCATGCAGACTGGCAGCTCTATGCAGACTGGCAGCTCTATGCAGACTGGCAGTTCTGAACAGGCGGGAGACTCCGGCAGCGCTGTAGAGATGGAAGGCTCTAACAGCGCTAAACAGGCGGGAGACTCCGACAGCGCTGGAGAGGAGGAGGGCTCCGACAGCGCTGGACAGGCGAGGCGCACTGTAGGCCTGATGCGTGGTACTGGCACTGGTGGTACTGGGCCGAGGACACGCACAGGAAGCCTGGTGCGGGGAGCTGCTACCGGAGGGCTGGGGTGTGGAGGTGGTACTGGAAAAACCGGACCGTGCAGGCGCACTGGAGCTCTTGAGCACCGAGCCTGCCCAACCTTACCTGGTTGAATGCTCACGGTCGCCCTGCCAGTGCGGCGAGGTGGAATAGCCCGCACTGGGCTATGCAGGCGAACCGGGGACACCGAGCGCAAGGCTGGTGCCATGTAAGCCGGCCCAAGGAGACGCACTGGGGACCAGCTGCGTAGAGCCGGCTTCATGGCATTAGGCTCGACGCTCAATCTAGCCCGGCAGACACGCGGAGCTGGAATATACCGCACCGGGCTATGCACCCGCACTGGAGACACCGTGCGCACCACTGCATAACACGGTGCCTGTCCGGTCTCTCTAGCCCCCCGGTAAGCACAGGGAGTCTGCCCAGGTCTCCTACCTGGCGTAGCCATACTCCCTGTTAGCCCCCCCCCCAAGAAATTTTTGGGGCTGCCTCTCGGGCTTCCTTCCGCGCCGCCGTGCCTGCTTCGCCAACTCCATTCTCTGATAACCTTCCGCGCACTGCTCCATCGAATCCCAGGCGGGCTCCGGCACTCTCCCTGGGTCGGCCGCCCACCTGTCGATCTCCTCCCAAGTCGTATACTCCATACTGTACTCCTCTTTGGGCTGCTCCTGTTGTTTCTTCTCCCGCTGCACCTTTGGGCGGCTACACTCCCCTGGTTTAGCCCAGGGTCCTCTCCCGTCGAGGATTTCCTCCCATGTCCAGAAATCCTTATTGCGCGTCTCCTCGCGCTGCTCCTGCCTGTTGACACGCTGCTTGGTCCTTTTGTGGTGGGTGATTCTGTAACGGTTTTCTATATGTGAAGGAGAGTCGGACCAAAATGCAGCATGTAGATTGCGATCCATGTTTTAATGAACAAACGTAAAACACGAATCAATGCAAACACTACAAAAATAAAGAACGTGATGAACGTAACGAAAACCTAAAACAGCCTATCTGGTGAAAAACACATAGACAGGAACAATCACCCACCAACACACAGTGAAACCCAGGCTACCTAAATATGGTTCCCAATCAGAGACAATGACGAACACCTGCCTCTGACTGAGAACCATATCAGGCTGAACATAGAAATAGACAAACAAGACATGAAACATAGAATGCCCACTCAGATCACACCCTGACCAATCAAAACATAGAAAATACAAAGTAAACTATGGTCAGGGCGTGACAGTTACCCATCGCTCCACAAAAGCCGCGGCCCTTGCAGGTCAAGGGGAACCACTACTTCAAGGTCTCAGAGAAAGTGACGTCACCGATTGAAACACTATTTAGCGCGCACCACCGCTAACTAGCTAGCTATTTCACATCCGTTACACTTGTTATTGGGCTACAATCCACAAGAGGCTATTGATCTTCTGCAGCGAAGTTATAGGCCTTCTCATGGTGTAGTAGGCTATTCTGAATTGTTTCATTTATTTCTTAACAGACAGCAGTAATTCTGTATCTTTGGCAAATTTATTTCAATTCATACAGAGGTGCTTCAGTTCCTTCAGAACACTGTGCAAAGCTATGATTTCTGTGAGGAAATAATTGATTAAGTGCATCGCTGGATGAGATGAGAGTTGTAGGCTCATGTCTATCAGAGCAGAGAGAGAGAGAGCGAAACATACAGGCTTGCTTCTCAGATAGCCACCGTCATCTGTTGGTCTCCGCAAACCATAAACCGGGCCAGCCCAACTCTTAGAATATAGGGCTGAAAATGTACTTTTTCCCATTACTGTCACGGAGCCCCCTGATACTGCTGCTCATTCTGTTCACCAGTTCCGGAGGTCAACATCACCGGCCTAGGCTGCAGTGAACTATGTCATTACGCACACCTGGTTCCAATTCCTCACTGATTGTATTTGTATAAAGGTGCCCCTTGTTTCCCCATTGGGCTGTTGATTATTGTTTCCATGTCCGTTGGTGCTTCCTGTTTTGTGCATTGTGTATTACGGTCTCGTCCCATGTCGTTCTAAGAGGTTTACCCTCGGTCTTTTGTTTGGGTACATGTTTTGTGCCCATGTTTGTTTTGGTGTACTAAAAACACAGATGATGTATCCTTGCGTCTCCAAATCCTTTACACCAGCGTGACAATTATGTGTTTTTGTGTGGGTAAGAGATTTTTTATTTTTTTTTACCTTTATTTAACCAGGCAAGTCAGTTAAGAACAAATTCTTATTTTCAATGACGGCCTAGGAACAGTGGGTTAACTGCCTGTTCAGGGGCAGAACGACGGGGGTTTGAACTTGCAATCTTCTGGTTACTAGTCCAACGCTCTAACCACTAGGCTACCTTGCCGCCCCGAAAAGACAACTTTAATGAACTTTGATTGTTTTTATTAGAATTTGTACATTAAAGAAAAAAATATATACCATGAGGGATAACTGATCCGGCCAAATAGGCACTGGTGCAAGTATGGCATTGAAATCATCCAGCATGTCACGTTCATTATAAGGATCGGAACAAGGCGCAGTGTGGTATGCGTACATTCTTATTTATTAAAAGAATGAAACACTGAACAAACTAACAAAATAACAAAACGAACCGTGAAGCTATACAAACGAGTGCTGAACAGGCAACTACACATAGACAAGATCCCACAAACACCAAAGGGAAATGGCTACCTAAATATGATCCCCAATCAGAGACAACGATAAACAGCTGTCTCTGATTGGGAACCATATCAGGCCAACATAGAATTACAAAAACCCCTAGACCTGCAAAACCCTAGACAATACAAAAACCCTAGACAATACAAAAACCCTAGACAATACAAAAACCCTAGACAATACAAAAACCCTAGACAATACAAAAACCCTAGACAATACAAAAACCCTAGACAATACAAAAACCCTAGACAATACAAAAACCCTAGACAATACAAAAACCCTAGACAATACAAAACTAGCGTGCCCACCCTAATCACACCCTGACCTAACCAAAATATAAAGAAAACAGAGATATCTCAGGTCAGGGCGTGACACAGCCAAACATCTGCCAGACAAGATGAAAAAAGTGACGGAGGAAGAAGAGAAAGGGAAGAGGGGAAAAGCAAGAGGGGAAAGAGGAGTGCAGACTGCTTCACAGCTCCTCAGGATTTCAAAAGGAAGGATGCGTCTTCCAGGTGCTTTGCCTGAGAGACGTCCTCAGATTACAGCTCATAGGTGCTCTCAAGACATGCCTGCCAGGAGAAAAGGTTGCGTCTGAGCTTCACGGCAATGTTTTTTTCCCCCCGTTTTGATCCTTACAGAAGAAGGCCCGGACATTAACATGCAGAATGAGTTATAATAATAGACAAACACTGCCTGATTCGCCCATGAAGTATGTAAGCTTGTAAAGGTAACAGAGGTATTTCACCACCTAAACCTACCGCTCTCCTGCCTACAACCAAGGTTAAGTAGAGTTTAAGGAGATCAGGCCATAGCATACAAAATCTCAAGGCAATCTCAACAATTTATTTCAGATTTCTGAGCATTAGAAGCTTGTATGTTGAAAAATACCTTTCTGTTGGCTCTCTTTTCGATCAATGTTGTATACTTCAAGGAGCACGATTTAACCGTGTATGTCCATATCTACGGATCTGTTATGTTCTGTTAAGAGCACAACTGACCCTGTGGCTGCCATAAAAGCAAACAGCTTTACTGAAAACTGATTTGAAAATAATGGACAGACCTCCATAAAAGCAAGTCTCCTTGTTGGTTTCATTTCAGACAACCTCGCCCAACTATCTCCCCATGTAGGCTTTTTCTCTGTAGTTTCTGAGAAGCTTACATAACTACTGAACAAAAATATAAATGCAACATACAACAATTATTAAGATTTTACTGTGTTATAGTTAAATGAATAAGAACATTTAAATACATTAATTAGGCCCTAATCTATGGATTTCACATGACTGGGAATGCAGAAATGCATCTGTTGGCAACATACACTGTACCTTATCATGCTAAAACATGGCTATGTTTGGACACGGGGGAGGGGGAAATGGGGGGTGGATTTGGTGTGAGGCCGGGGTGCGAGGGGAGGGCCATATATTTTCCAATATGTGAGGGGTGGGAGAATGTCTGTTATTGGTTGTGTTAACATAACATATTCAAACGGACTCAACTCTCCGGCCGAATAAAGTGCCAGTGGAGGTTAGTCTCTTCTGATGGGTTTTGAACTGACACTCATACAGTCTGTGTTGTTCAATCAATCTCTCATTAGTCGAGCTAGTGCTATCTTATCCACACGGATCAATATATTGCCGCTTAACAAGATGCTGAACAGTGAATGCTCTCAAGATTAGTAACATTTTCTTGAGACCTGACGACTTGTGTTAGCTCCCATAGTTAATGCCTAGGCTTTAGCTTAGTGTGTTATCACTCAGAGTAAATGCCTAGAGTTGAGCTCAGAGGGCTAACGTGGTCTTGAGTCACACGGGCAACCTGGAATCACTACCAAGTCTATATACATGTACATGGCACCACGGCACCATGTGGACCAACACTATGACGACTAGGCTTTAACTCAGTGGGCTAATGCAGTCTTGAATCTCACAAACCACCCAGGATCAATACCTGGTTAGTTGCTTATGCATGCACATCTCTCCATAGTACCAAGGGGACCACTGCTGGAACGAATACATCACCATTAGTTTATAACACATTAGCTATCTTTTCTGTACTCTCTCTCCCTCTACAACACATTTCTCCCGTGGTTCGTGACTGATGAGATATGAAAGAGCATATTTCATATTTCCTTTCATGTTTTGATGATGCCTATATACCCCTCATCTTCTTTGTTCGGGATGTGAAGGTGTTTTTATTTTTATTTTATTCTCTCTCACTCCATCCGCTTCACCAACCAAATTCCTGCCCGGTTGGTTAAACCCTTTATCTCTCTGTCCCTTCCCTTATGCAGCGTTGCCTACTGAGTGTTGTGTTTTCCTTTTCTGTCCCTCTGAAATTGCACCTCTGCAGGCCCCCAGGGAAAGACTAGGGTTAGGGGAGATGCCAGTGATTCTTCGTGGAGAAGGGGGGGGGGGGGGGGAGTGTGAAAAAGGGTGAAGAAAGAAGGTGACAGCTCCTGAAATGTCATTTCAGCTGAGGGTTAATGGGTTATATCATCAGGAAACGTGTGGACTTATGAAATTAGACAATCCAACAAAAACAGGTCAAAGGACATTTCAAGGTTATTCAGAAAACTGATATAACAGGGCTAAAAGGCAGTTACTATCAACCAACAGCAATCAATAAATAAACATGAACATTTTTTTTAAACAACCAGAGCCCCATGCAGCACCAAGAGAGAGAGAGAGAGAGAGAGAGAGAGAGAGATGCATGCACATGGATGGGGGACACATTTGATGATAGGTCAGTGGTGGTGGCATCTGCTCTGGATGGGGAAAAGCCCAGGCTCAGCAGCACATAGAGGGAGAGGGAAAGAGAGAGAGGGATAGTGATGGAGGAGCAGAGCTGTCCCATGGGACAGAGGGACAAGGGAGGGAAAGAGGACATGTCCTCTGAGAACTGGGAGGGAGGGAGGGAGGGAGGGAGGGAGGGAGGGAGGGAGGGAGGGAGGGAGGGAGGGAGGGAGGGAGGGAGGGAGAAAAAGGTGATCCTAATAAAGTCACATTGAGGAAAACAGGAGAGAACGGGCGATGTATAGTGGGAGGACAGGAACGGTAGATAAGGAGTTCACCATAAAGTCACATCGAGACTGATCAAAACAGCAAAGGGTGAACAAGGGATAGGGGAGAGGGAGAGGGGATAACAGGGGATATGTGGGTTGGGTAGAGGGGAGGGGAGGGGAGGGAGGGGAGAAGCAGATGGATAAGGTGGGGTGGGAGAAGGTTGGGAGGGGTGTAACAGAGGGATAAAGAGAGATATGAAGAGAGGGGAGGAGAGAGAGAGAAAACAGAGGGAAAAGGTTGTGTGGAAGAACAAGGGCAGGCATAGCCTTCAGCGTTCCCCATAAAGCCACTTCTCTGTTGGCGTGTAACCCTTGGAAGATGCTGTCTCCACAGATACCAGGGATGCATCCCAAATCACCCCATATTACCTACGTAGTAGGGAGGGGGGGAGAGGGATATGCAGTGGGTTGGGTAGGGGTGAGATGGAGAGAGGGAATCGGGGTTGTAGTGTGTAAGGTAAAGCTGCCTCCACAAATACCAGGAGAGGACAGGCTTTATGACATGAATAATTCAACTGTGGAGGACACAGCGACACGCAGTAACCTGCTGTGTGTGTGCATGTGTGTGTGCATGCGTGAGCAGGGTTGGGTAGGTTACTTTCTAAATGTAATCTGTTACAGTTACTAGTTACCTGTCCAAAATTGTAATCAATAACATAACTTTTGGGTTACCAAAACTCAGTAACGTAATCTGATTACATTCAGTTACTTTTAGGTTACTTTCCCCTTAAGAGGCATTAGAAGAAGAAAAAAATGTATGTTACCGGGATAAAAAGGGATCCCTGTGTATATAGTCAAGTTATCGTTACTCATTGTGTTATGATTTTCTATTATTTCTCTTTGTTTCTCTCTGTACTGTTGGGAAGGGCCCGTAAGTAAACATTTCACTGTCTGTCTACACCTGTTGTTTACAAAGCAGGTTTTGCACTAATTGCACTGTTTTGTCTATAAAACGTGGTTCAAGCAATCATGACATTACCCTGAAGAAGGCACAGTGATGCTGAAAGTCTTTAATAATATATTTTTGTTGTGGTTTACCCATAAATTACTGGGAGTTTATACATGGAGTGTGCGACTCTCTTTGTTTTACAGTTTATTCCCCGTTTGTCACACCCTGATCCGTTTCACCTGTCCTTGTGATTGTCTCCACCCCCTCCAGGTGTCACTTATTTTCCCTGGTGTGTTTATCCCTGTGTTTCCTGTCTCTCTGTGCCAGTTCGTCTTGCATGTTCAAGTCAACCAGCATGTTTTTTTTCCAGTGCTCCTGCTTTTCTATTCTCTTCTACTAGTCCTCCTGGTTTTGACCTTTGCCTGTTTACTGAACTCTATTCCCGCCTGCCTGACCATTCTGCCTGCCCTGACCTCGAGCCTGCCTGCCATTCTGTACCTCTGGAACTATGAACTGGTTTTGACCTTTTTCCTGTCCACGACCATTCTCTTGCCTACCCTTTTGGATTGTTAATAAACATCTTGGACTCTAACCATCTGCCTCCTGTGTCTGCATCTGGGTCTCACCTTGTGCCTTTATACCATTAGTCAGCACACGAAACACGAAATCATTTTGTGTGCCAGCTCAGGCTTTTTTATTACAAAGCATGTGAGAAATACAATTTTTGCCATCAGAACAGCCTCAATTCATCAGGGCATGGACTCTACAAGGTGTCGAAAGTGATCCACAGGGATGCTGGCCCATGTTGACTCCAATGCTTCCCACAGTTGTGTCAAGTTGTCTGGATGTCCATTCTTGGTACACACTGTTGAGCGTGGAAAACCCAGCAGCGTTGCAGTTCTAGATGAAAAAACGGTGAGCCTGGCACCCACTACCATACCCCGTTCAAAGGCACTTACATTTTTTGTCTTGCCCATTCATCGTCTGACTGTCACACATACACAATCCATGTCTCAATTGTCTCAAGGCTTAAAAATCCTCCTATAACCAGTCTCATCCTCTTCAGCTACGCTAATTAAAGTGGATTTAACACCTGACATCAATAAGGGTCATAGCTTCCACTTGGATTCACCTGGTCAGTCTATGTCATGGAAAGAGTAGGTGTTCTTAATGTTTTGTATACTCAGCGTATGTCACATGACTAACACATTACATTTAAACTGTTTTCATACTGTCATAATGTCCTCTGGAATTATAAATTGCATCTCTGCCTGAATACCGCTGGTGTGATCATATACTTAGACCTCATTATCTAGGGAGTGAACACCGTACTGTCTCTGCATGCTGTTTTACCAGAGGTTTGTTAGCCCAGCCTGATCTCAAGAAAAAATATTTCGATTTTGGACGTTTAAAATGAGAACGTCGATATATGCCTTCCTCAATGCAAACTCATGATTCTTGGATCCAAACTCGCTGCTCAGACAACTCAACAACAATGTTGTGCAATTGATAGTAATAGCACGTGGTTTTAAGTGATTTCATTTCAAACCTTCCCAAAATCATAGCCCTAACCTTAACCACTCTGAATTAATACCTAAACTGTTCACCGTTGAGTTGTTTATGTTTTACCATTGTAACTAAGCCAAATTAACCTTGTAACCAAATGGAATTCAATGCAATCCAGTCAGGAAAGAGAACTAACTTGACATTTCCTCTGCGTGTTTTAGTACACAGGTCTTTATCATTTAGCTGGTGTGTGTGTGTGTGTGTGTGTGTGTGTGTGTGTGTGTGTGTGTGTGTGTGTGTGTGTGTGTGTGTGTGTGTGTGTGTGTGTGTGTGTGTGTGTGTGTGTGTGTGTGTGTGTTTTTTTGTGAGTGTGTGCGTGTGTGTGTGTTTTTGTGAGTGTGTGCGTGTGTGTGTGCGCGTGTGTGTGTGTGTGTGTGTGTGTGTGTGTGTGTGTGTGTGTGTGTGTGTGTGTGTGTGACTCACTAATGGGAAGCAGGATGGTACTGTTTCTACGTGGCCAAAAGGGAGAAGAGAGAGAGGTGATCACAGAGAAGACTTCATCTGGAAAGGCGAGTCACCAACTAAGTCATTACTGTAGCAGCTGCACATACGCGCCACATACACGCACACACACACACACTCACACACACAGCTAACTCATTATGAGCCACTCTGTATCCATCTCATTATGTAAGAGTGTATTTCTGTGTGAACATCACGCCTGCTGCATGAATGCGAAGGTGCACACACACACACGCACACAAACACGCTGGCACTACAGAATTGAAAGCACACATGCGCAAACATACTCACAAACAGACAAACACAAACTTAATTATCCAAAGAATCTTGCTGCGAATCAGATCAATACAGATGAAACAATCACAGGGGTTTTCAGAACATTTCTGCGATTTTCAATCAGATCCAAAGTTCGGCAACAAATCCATGTTTTGTTGTCGCACTGTTCAAGGCTGTTTGAGGACAATCATACCCTCTGCCTTGTTAAAAACAGTATTTTTTACCATTACTCGCTGTTGCATGAGAAACAACGAATTGAGCTTTGCTAGTCTCTAAAATGCATAATTCATTCAGACCGCATCATTGCTTAACATGTATAAAATGTATTATTGCTTGATGCGCATCATTGTGGCTTGCTTGTGGAGAGCTTTTATTGTCACAAAGAATGTTTCCAGAAGCCTATGCTTTGCATGCCACAGAGTTTTCACAGAAACGGCCCTTTTCCAGTGAACTCTAGCACGAGAACCCTCATCATGGAAGAACCCGTTGGTACCCTAGAACCTTCACTGTCGAACCTATTGGACTCGAAAACCAGAACCAGCATTGCAGAACCCATTGACGTCTTGAACTAGAAACACTCACTGTAAAAACCCTCAAATGCGGTGTTTCCTGGGTAATTCAATGTGTACATGTCCGTCCTTCCAGAACTGGCTGCACAATCCCACAGTAAATCAGCAGAGACAGATGGACAACCCAGAGCCCTTTACAGCTGTTTCACATCCCCGCCTAGCACGTCCATCACAATCAAACGGCAACCATCCCTGAGCCAGCGAGTCATCTGAGAAACCATAGAGTACCAGAGACATCAGACTACCTCTCCCTGGACAGACAGCTGAAATGGCTAGACATCACACCTAAAGCCGAAGTTGTTTTGTCGGCATGAAACGACCACAGTCCCTCACGTCCCACAGCTCTCCTTCGTAGGCAGACAGAGAGTTGACCGAGTGAGTGAATCAGAACACTTTGAAAAGTATTATATCAAAGTGAAGTAACGACATTAATTAACAACCCATCGATCTATTCATCACCAGTGTTCAGTAGTATGGTCATCCCGGAGAAAGGATGATTTTCTTCTTCTTTTCTGTGAGAAACATGTTCTTAGAGCCTCTTCTAGTGTGAGAAAGTGGATGTCAATGTCTTGAAAACATTTTCCCTTTATTTTCTTACCTCTATTTCTGTGAAGTGATGTTGCGTCTTTTGGGTGAAATGCACTCGGAATAAAGTTGGATTGAAAACAGCTTTCTCCAAAGTCTGACCTTGTCTACAGAAGGTGAGAGTGATCACCAATAGAGCCCACTGTTTTTTTTTATCTGACAATCATTGTACAGTAGGTATTCCTGATCATATTATAGAGGGAGATTTCACATCTTTTCAAATATGCAGTTGAAGTCGGAGGTTTATATACACATTATATACACATCGTTTTTCAACCACTACACAAATGTCTTGTTATCAAACTATAGTTTTGGCAAGTCGGTTAGGACATCTACTGACACAAGTAATTTTTCCAACAATTGTTTACAGACAGATTGTTTAACTTATAATTCACTGTATCACAATTCCAGTGGGTCAGAAGTTTACATACACTAAGTTGACTGTGCCTTTAAACAGCTTGGAAAATTCCAGAAAATTATGTCATGGCTTTAGGAGCTTCTGATAGGCTAAATAACATCATTTGAGTCAATTGGAGGTGTACCTGTGGATGTATTTCAAGGCCTACCTTCAAACTCAGTACCTCTTTGCTTGACGTGTTCTGTCTCCTAGAGATGAACGTACTTTGGTGTGAAAAGTGCAAATCAATCCCAGAACAACAGCAAAGGACCTTGTGAAGATGCTGGAGGACACAGGTACAAAAGTATCCTATATCGACATAACCTGAAAGGCCGCTCAGCAAGGAAGATGCCACTGCTCCCAAACCGCACGGGGGTGGCAGCATCATGTTGTGGGGCTGCTTTGCTTCAGGACGGACTAGTGCACTTCACAAAATAGATGGCATCATGAGGAAAGAAATTAGGAAAGAAAATGACTTGGATATATTGAAGCAACATCTCAAGACATCAGTCAGGAAGTTGGTTGCAAGTGGGTCTTCCAAATGGACAATGACCCCAAGCATACTTCCAAAGTTGTGGCAAAATGGCTTAAGGACAACAAAGTCAAGGTATTGGAGTGGCCATCACAAAGCCCTGAAGTCAATCCTATATACAATTTGTGGGCAGAACTGAAAAGCGTGTGCGAGCAAGGGAGCCTACAAACCTGACTCAGTTACACCAGCTCTGTCAGGAGGAATGGGCCAAAATTCACCCAACTTATTATGGGAAGCTTGTGGAAGGCTACCCAAAACATGTGACCCAAGTTAAACAATTTAAAGGCAATGTTACCAAATACTAATTGAGTGTATGTAAACTTCTGACCCACTGGGAATGTGATAAAATAAATAAAAGCTAAAATAAATAATTCTCTCTACTATTATTCTGACATTTCATATTCTTAAAATAAAGTGGTCATCCTAACTGACAGGACATTTTTACTATGATTAAATGTATGGAATTGTGAAAAACTGCGTATAAATGTATTTGGCTAAGCTGTATGTAAACTTCAGACTTCAACTGACTTCAACTATCATTTTGTATGTCAAACTGTTAGGAAGAAATAGGCTCCAACACAAAGCCCTCTTGTTGTCAGTAAAGTTAAATGAATATTAAACAGTTTAAATGAATTTGGCCTTTTCGAATTAGCCTATTTTCAGCACACATAAACAGTCTCTGATTGATCTCCGATTGATTGTGCCATGGCTTCCGCTTCAAAGTAATGTATGTTACATACATTTTACAAATCTGGCTTATTGTGAGGTCAATAATTATAATAAAAAGCTTCATCATGCACAACGAAAAATCAATTATAGCAGTAGCAAGCTATCAAAATGTACCCCCAGTGCTTCGTCTCATTTTCTCACTTTCCCTCTCAAACTGAACAGGACATCAGTAGCCTCGTCCGCTTGCACAGAAATAGATTTTGGGGGAAAAAGCCTTTGACTCGCCTCCTGAAGTGTCACCGTACAAGCACAGCCATTGGCTAGGCAGCACAAAGGGTTTACATCAGCATGCGCTGGGCAAGCCAGGACTCATGGGATAGCCTATTCATACAGTGTTTAGGCTTAATGCAATATAGCCTAGTTTAACTTACACCAAACCTCAGGAAAGAAGTACATTTTCTTAGAAATATAGCTTTGCCCTATGCTTCTCTGAGCAGGTACTTCATATCCTAGGCCAATAGCCTACAGTATAGGCTATGGATCATTTGATTGGGACCGCAATAGGCACACTTGTTATTGCATGCCCAACAGATAATCTGGGATGAGGGGCAGCATCGAGCACACATTGAGGTGTAATAAGAAACAAATTCTCAAACACTGGGCAATACTGAAATTTCATCAAATACAAACTACATGACCTTCCCCTGGACTAGACGTAACCTTCCCCCTGACTGAAATGGAAAAATCTTGGCCCTTCCCCATTTTTCTCCGGGTGCCAGTTCCGACACTGTTTTTACGGTCCCTAAAAGCCTAGCTACTTAGCACAATACTAGCCTAAGAAAGTGAGTACTTTGCTAGTCTTTCGTTGAACAATAGTGTGTCTCTCACCGATAAGCTGTGAAGCTAGGATGGTCAGTCTAATCAACACGGCACGAAGGGAAGTGGGTTATTCTAAATGAGAGAGAAAGCTAGCAATTCTACCATTCCAGGTAAAAAAAAAGCTGTTCGGTGGTATAGCTGGCCTTGCATCGAGTTAGCCCGGTTAGCTAAGCCTTGCGGCGAGAGCTAGCCAGGTGTCAGTAGCTAGCCGTGTGACACTAGCTACCACAGGAGACAAAGAGTAGGAAAAAGCAAAATAACAAATTTCTACACGAAGCAAAAACATTTATTTTGGTTAGCGGCACACCTGACAACAAGAAAACAGGAAACGGGGATCAAGTCGTGCTGAGGAGAGCTTTAGAGTAGTGCTCTTCGTGTGCCAGAGTCTGTTGTAGCAGTCTAGGCCACATATTACCCCTTGCGATGTGGGTTTGAGCCCCGGCTCGGCCGACTGTCTGTGCCCTTCCTCGCAGTCTCGCTCCACATACTTTCTCCCTCTGCATCCTAATATTATGTCATAAATTATTTTTTATTTTTTTTAAATTCCAGAGATCAGAGCTCCCCATCTTCTAAATATGATATATACAAAAAAAGGTGTTGCTCTTCGCAAGGAAGATAAGCAAAAATGACCAAAAGCAGGAGAGTGGCTCCTTGTTAAGAAGTGAGGTCCTCACCTCATTCGCCACACGACCTGTCTGTCTCTGTCAGACGTTTGATTGGTTATTCAAACTTCTGTGATTCTGAGCAAATCTCACTGTGAGACATCAAAATGAATATTTCAAAGATAACCTAGTCCTTCAAAGAGGGACTTTGTTGCGCATTAAGAAAAATGTGATTTCAGTCTTGGGGGTATGGTTTGATGTGACATTATTAATCTTTGCCCACCATTAGACACCATAGGAACAAAGCCAGTATCACTTCCTCAAAATAGTCAGCAATAACTCAATAAATCTGTAATTCATTTTGACATTTTGTCGAGGAGGTTTTAGTTGTAGCTAAGGTGTTTGGTGCACATTTTCTCAAATAAAAAAATGCACTACCTATTGTCTTATGTAAAGAAAGTCTGATCTGCTGCAGTAGGATTGTATAGAGCACAATCAGCGCAGCTGTGTTTCCTGTGTTAGTGGGCAAGTGGGCATTGTCAAAATCAAAACCCAACCCTCAAGTAAAGTCATGGCGAACTCACTTACAAATCTCTGTTTTGGACGAGACTTACTTTATGATGAAAATTATCCTATTTACACTTTGTAGTCAATTTTGACACTAGAATAAATGTTTCTGACTAATATCGATGCCATACGGGCTGTTTTCTACCAAATACGTTGTTTGTTACCTTCAGTTGCTGTTTGTTTATTCGTATCAATGTAGTGAATCTGAGGCGATGTCATTGAGCAACACCTCCTGTTTGAGTTACACCTCATCCATCAACACCTCCTTTTTGGCATGCATAAGACAAGCTCTGGGGGAGAAACTGGGGAAATTTAGTCGAAGCGATCATCTATCGGAAAGTCATTGAATAATTAATATGTCATATTGCCGTCAAGATTGCTTTCTGTCAAAATTAGTTTTATTTTTAGAGACCCCTTTAAATTCATAGAACAACCAAAAGGAATGTAAATCTGGAACTGAAAACTTTAGTTGTGTTTATTCTGGATCGTCATTTGGTTGTGTTGATCCAGGATTTTTATTTAGTTTTGTTGATCCTGGATTTTCATTTAGCTGTCTTGATCCCTATCGTCATTTAGTTGAGTAGATTCTGGATCGTCCTTTAGTTGTGTTTATCCTGGATCAACATTTAGCTACAGTATGTTTATCTTGGATTGTCATTGAACTATGCTGATCCTGGATCCTCATTGACTTACACTTTGCTTTGCTTTTAATGTACGAATCAGTTGGCAATGCAAATCACATTGTCACAGATTATATTCTCATCAGAAGAGTGCACTCTACTATTGTGACTTTGAATACTGAAGACTTCATCATGATGAATGTTAAATATCACACCGGTATTTGGTCTGTCATCTGTAAACCCTGTGACTGACAGTGACACCATAGTCAATAGATAATGGGACAATAGCAGGTGTACGTTCCCGGGGCTCAGATGTTTAAACACCATGCCGCGCTTAGCGCTCAATGAGGGTGCTTAGCATGTCATTAGACATCTGTCATACTGTAATCATACTCTATATGATGCTCTTCTCTGGTGAATCACAGGAAATAGTAGAAAAGGAACAAACTCTCATTGAGAAAGGCTCTTCATCTGGTTGTTTTTTTGTTTTTTGAATGAAGATTGTTCATCTCATCTGCTGTGATCAACCTACTGCATACCAGTGTTCTTAACAACCTGGAGGATGCGCCTACGTGAGGATCAGTGACAGATTGAGTCCGTCAATAAAACCCATGTTTGTGTATGAGTTAGCGAGACATGCTGCAGGCGTGTATAATTGATTAAGCAAGTGTGTGTGTGTGTGTATGTGTGTGTGTGTGTGTGTGTGTGCGCGCACGTATACGATTGCCGCAGAGCCTATAGAGTTCAGTATGTTTTCTCAGCACATTTCTACTGGACAGTGACGAGTTAAAATCAGCTTGAATTTCTCAGAAACTGTTCTATGGTATTGATCGTTTTATGAGATGGAGGCCAGCTCAGTAAAAAGAGTGTGGGCACAGGCACACAAAGAGACATCATTTTCTATTGATGAGAAGCCTGTTGATGTTCTGCTTTGGAGGCCAGAGTCTGATGTTGCAATGGAACAAAGCTAGCTTGTCCTTAGCTGACTCCACACTGGAAAACAAAATGGCTTCACCCACTTAACATGCCCACTGACTGACCAACAACTCAATGGCAATTGTACTGTGGTCCCTGCTGGCAACATGTTACTTAGATATTGTGTATTGGAATATGTGAGGTAATGGTTTTTGTTTGAGAAATGTTTCAAACATAGGGAGCGATGTATTTAATCTATGGTTTGTAGTATGTACAGGTACATTGATTGTTATACATTTTCAAACATGACCAATGAACCACACTGTACATAATGTACAGGTTAAATATTGTGATCTCACTTGTTCTCTAGTCGAGCTCATAACATCAAAGAGTCAAATGAAATAACCCATCTCAGTAGTTATTATTTTCCCTTGGCTTTACCCACGATGCGGATGTGTTTGATGGTATTACTCGCAGAGAATTTTCCAGAAAAGAGAAGGATTAAGCGATGGGTTTTCTTTTTGGTAGGGCCTCTCCCCGCTTCAGGGCTTTTAAAGAGTTAATGGAATATGTTTCTTAGTGTTTATTTATAACCTTATATGCACATGTAATGGCAGTGTCCTAAACCACCCATCTAAACAACCCGGGGCTATAGAAGTGCAACTTGTTTTTTTACTGCCTTATGGACGGTATTCCCCATACATTTGTATAATTATATTTCTCGCCAGAGAAAGAGGCAGCCTCTTCAAAGAGGGGTGTTATATGCATTTATTGAGTGAGTAGGAGCCTTTTCTGTTCCCCACCTGCTAGAATGCCAACACACCAATGCTCTGCATAAGAAATATACCCTATATTCAGAAGTATGGAGGGAAGAAGGAGAAGGGGGAGGGAGGAGGAGAAAAAAATGGATGCATTCAAACTGCAGGTCTAACTGAATTGATGGGCACCAAGCATGGTTTTGTTAGGGGAAATAGTTTGCATAATGGGAAAGTGGTTGGAGTTTGGAGCTCTCTTGTCTTCTTCTGTTATGTTATGAGGATGGTTCGCTGAAGTGGAAGGAATGGAAGGGGCTGTGATCAGATAGCACCAACCCAGAAACGAGACGCTCCAAGTGGGGAGATCCCAGGCTCTGATGCGTTCTTTTTGCTCCCTTTCACCTACCCATATTCCATCAGCAAAACAATTTACCAACAATCTCACTCACAGCGAGACTCAGAGAGGAGAGGCAATATCGTTTATGAATTTGCATACATGAATTGTGGACAAGAACCCAAAAAACGTTCAGCTTTTCAGCCAACTAATAAATAAGGCACAATAGCATTGAGTCAAGCTGTGCTAATCGAAAATGAGTTGGCCTGTACAGAAATTGTAATTGAGCCAGATGACTACTGTGACTTTCTTCACTTAGAAATGTTTTTTAGGCAAACTGTTTAAGCAAAATATCACATTTATATCAATACAGCCAAATGGGCAAGACATTGTAAGTATTGCCAAAGCAGAAGTGTTTTCAATAATGACAGATGAGAAAATATCTTAGATCAAATAAAAATGATTCATACCACAACAATTGTCCGACATTATACTTTACAACTGCACAAGCCTAACACACACTTAATACTGACATAGTTTGTCGAACACTGACATTTGTGCTCCGGACAGAATGGGAATCAGTTTAGAATCAATACATTTATTTATGTAAGGCTTTTACACCAGTCGATTGTCAAATAACACAAGCACTTAAAGAGAGTTCAGAGACAGGTATGGCAAGGCCAGTGAGCAAGGGCTGGAGTGACTGGTACAGTATATGAAACAGAAAGCATTAGATGAATTACTACAGCACTCTGAGTCTGTTCCCCTACATGATTTATATGGCTTTCCTGTTCTATTTGGTTTTATGATGCATGTGTGCACTTATCAGTGGGAAGGTGTGTGGCGAGTTAGCATTGGAGATCGAAGTGGATGGTGTTTGGTATACATTTTTAAAACGTTTTATGGGTGGGTTTCTCAGTGGCCTGGAGAAGCGATAGCGCTAAGTGGAGTTCCTGACATGTATGTAAAACATCAAGGTGAAGCGTTCTCCCCCTCAGGTTGAAATACTGAAAAAACTGAATACTGAAATCTTTGGTACTGGCACTCTTATTTTTACCTTATTTGGCTTGCACCTAGTCCAACTATCTGGGCTAGAGTCAGGCGTATTTCCTAACCCTGTGACCTGACCATGAACAACTCTGAGCCCTGTTATACCCTATGTAGTCTATGACTACAGCCAGAAAAGATTTACTAGAGCTCCAGAGTTTTTCCCGATTGGGTCACATGGTCTGGAAAGACTCCTGGCCCCTACTAATGACACATCTACTTCCCATTCATAAAACATGTTGTGTGTGTCTCCTACCTCCATTAATATTACATGGATGACTCATCCCTGGGTGGAAATCCTTACGAGATTGCAGGACGGGCCTAACGCATAACAACTATGAAGTTAGGCATTTAAAACGGTTTGGTTAAGAGTTGTTATATTTTCATGAAAATAAATTAAAGTTTGGTCTTTCGCTCGAGTAATTGACGACAGAAACAAAAGTATTTTGATCCTTAGGCTTATTAATGTGTATTAATGTGTATGTGGTCTGTGGTGCTCAGGTGTGATTTGGTGCTACAACTCTGCTGGGTGGTTGTGGAGAGTACAGGGTTCTGATAACTACTCCCACGAGTGCAGGGATTCACCAACAAAAGACAAAGAATAGCCATTGCATAAATCACAATTTACGGCTTTGTGTGTACCTCGTGTCCTTGTCCATGGTCCTGAAGTGAGGCAGATATAGACATTATCTACAATTGAATAGCCCTGCACATAGAGTACATGTGTGACACTAACACTCACCAATGGACACTAACCCCCTCTCCCACACACACACACAAACAAACACACACACACTACCACCCACCGCTCCCCACAACAACCTCCACATCAGGATTAGGGACACACATCAGCAGAGTTCTGGTACAGCTACAGCGGCTCTATATTAATTCACCACTCACTTTCCTCAATGGCCGCATCTGAGATTTGGAGTCTAATGATTTGTGCAGTGGCAGAATAATAGGATCTTTCTCCACACAGCCCTTTGAAGTCAAAAAGCCAGATTGTCAGGGTAAAGACTGCCACTTATTCTGTGCCTTAGGTACAAATGAGAGGCATTACTTTGCTGAGCCCTCACAGGAATATCAATGGCATGGAAGCCACAGGGCTCTGGTGGTGGTGCTGGTGGTGTGGGCCTGAGTGGCCCTTCTCACCAGGACATAGAGTGAGGGAGGGAGGGAGGGTAGTTTCATCTCTATGCATAACCCTGTCTGAGAGTAGAAAGCAAACCAAAACACTATAATATGGAGTATATTTTCCTGTCAATATTTGAAATGATGTGCAGGAGTTTTCTTTCCCCACTGTTTCAGATATTGACAGTGACAATGGATCAGTCCTTTCATGTGATGTAACTTCCTCTCATGGTGTACTGCAGGTAAAACTTCAAGGTTGTTGGGTTTGTTCCCCTGTACTGGCTCACTCAAAGCAGAGACAGTTCTTTCAGTTTGTAGTTTTTTCCCCCATGAAACCCTGTTTTTTAAGGCCTTTGGGGAAAATGATCTCAGTACATACAGTGACAGTATGGGGGTGTAATGTTCAAGAAATAAAAAGTGAGCGATGTACAAGAAAAACGGATCTGAAATGTGAATATGTGAAATAGGGTGAAAAGGAGATTGTGTTGAATCTGTCGAAGGTGGATGATATGACATCAAACTAGATAGCTGTGAACAACTGTCGTGTGGGTGAGTAAGGTGACTCCTGTCATGTTTCAACACAACACACCACCCACCATGTGTCATTGTTTAATAGGATTGTCATTAGCTTGTCAGGACTACTCGTGTGTGTGTGTGTGTGTGTGTGTGTGTGTCAGTCCATCTGTCCTTCACTCTTACAAAAAAAGGTGCTATTTAGAACCTAAAAGGGTTCTCTGGCTGTCCCCATAGGAGTACCATTTGAAGAACCCTTTTGTTTCCAGGTAAAAGTGTTGTGGTTCCAGGTAGAACCATTTTGGGTTCCATGTAGAACCCTTTCCACAGAGTTTGTGGAACCAAAAAGGGTTCTCCTATGGAGACAGCCAAAGAACCCTTTTGGAACCCTTATTTTCTAAGAGTATACACCAGAACTTCTACTGACAGAGGGTTCTGAAGAGAGTTCAAAATCTCACTGGTAATCCAGAGTTGAAGTTTTCCGGGTCAGATTTGAATATATTTCACTGACTGACGTAATTTAGACTCCATGCAAATTGATTTGGTTTTAAAATATGTCCACGTGTCCTTGTCTCTACGCTGTCTGACATGGCTTGCGGCCCTGGAGATTTCAGGGTTATGTGGCTCTCAGTGCTATCTGATCCCACGGCGTATCTCTACCTCCTCTGTTCCTCTGTTCATCTCACAGCCAGCAAAGGTTAGTTTCCAGTCTGATAGTTTATATATACAGTGGGGGAAAAAAGTATTTAGTCAGCCACCAATTGTGCAAGTTCTCCCACTTAAAAAGATGAGAGAGGCCTGTAATTTTCGTCATAGGTACACTTCAGCTATGACAGACAAAATGTGAAAAGAAAATCCAGAAAATCACCTTGTAGGATTTTCCATTAATTTATTTGCAAATTATGGTGGAAAATAAGTATTTGGTCACCTACAAACAAGCAAGATTTCTGGCTCTCACAGACCTGTAACTTCTTCTTTAAGAGACTCCTCTGTCCTCCACTCGTTACCTGTATTAATGGCACCTGTTTGAACTTATTATCAGTATAAAAGACACCTGTCCACAACCTCAAACAGTCACACTCCAAACTCCACTATGGCCAAGACGAAAGAGCTGTCAAAGGACACCAGAAACAAAATTGTAGACCTGCACCAGGCTGGGAAGACTGAATCTGCAATAGGTAAGCAGCTTGGTTTGAAGAAATCAACTGTGGGAGCAATTATTAGGAAATGAAAGACATACAAGACCACTGATAATCTCCCTCGATCTGGGCTCCACGCAAGATCTCACCCCGTGGGGTCAAAATGATGACAAGAACGGTGAGCAAAAATCCCAGAACCACCTAGACCTAGTGAATGACCTGCAGAGAGCTGGGACCAAAGTAACAAAGCCTACCATCAGTAACACACTACGCCGCCAGGGACTCAAATCCTGCAGTGCCAGACCTGTCCCCCTGCTTAAGCCAGTACATGTCCAGGCCCGTCTGAAGTTTGCTAGAGAGCATTTGGATGATCCAGAAGAAGATTGGGAGAATGTCATATGGTCAGATGAAACCAAAATATAACTTTTTGGTAAAAACTCAACTCGTCGTGTTTGGAGGACAAAGAATGCTGAGTTGCATCCAAAGAACACCATACCTACTGTGAATCATGGGGGTGGAAACATCATGCTTTGGGGCTGTTTTTCTGCAAAGAGACCAGGATGACTGATCCGTGTAAAGGAAAGAATGAATGGGGTCATATATCGAGAGATTTTGAGTGAAAACCTCCTTCCATCAGCAAGTGCATTGAAGATGAAACGTGGCTGGGTCTTTCAGCATGACAATGATCCCAAACACACCGTGCGGGCAACGAAGGAGTGGCTTTGTAAGAAGCATTTCAAGGTCCTGGAGTGGCCTAGCCAGTCTCCAGATCTCAACCCCATAGAAAATCTTTGGAGGGAGTTGAAAGTCCATGTTGCCCAGCAACAGCCCCAAAACATCACTGCTCTAGAGGAGATCTGCCGTTAGGAATGGGCCAAAATACCAGCAACAGTGTGTGAAAACCTTGTGAAGACTAACAGAAAACGTTTGACCTCTGTCATTGCCAACAAAGGGTATATAACAAAGTATTGAGATAAACTTTTGTTATTGACCAAATACTTATTTTCCACCATAATTTGCAAATAAATTCATTTAAAATCCTACAATGTGATTTTCTGGATTTTTTTTCTCATTTTGTCTGTCATAGTTGAAGTGTACCTATGATGAAAATTACAGGCCTCTCTCATCTTTTTAAGTGGGAGAACTTGCACAATTGGTGGCTGACTAAATACTTTTTTGCCCCACTGTAGATCCAGGTCTCCAGCCCTGGAGAGCTATTGTATGTTTTAATGTTTTTTGTGTTAGTCTCTAGATGTATTCAAGCGCACTATGCTTTTAGTATCTGTAGAAGTTGTAGGAACACTAAGGGTACGAATTAAGTCTCCTTTCTGACAAGATCACTTTTACTACTGCACTTGTCAAACTGTCTGAATATAATATATGCCGGTGTGTGTGTGTGACAGAGAGAGAATGAGACAGCCCTTCTTCAAAATTCTATACAGCTATCCTTTATTTAATACTTTGCCTATCTAATGTTCCAATCTTAAAGAATTCTCCCGCACTGTAAAATCTCCATCTCTGACTCAGCCAATCAGAACCCTGTGAGAATATACTCCAACATTCTCAAACTCCATCTCCTCTTACTTTCCACATCTTTTGCTGGACCAGCCTGTCAGGGCCTGTGTGTGTTTCAAACTGTCAGGGTTTGTGTGCCTTTTTTCAACAGCACTCAGCCACAGAAGCCGACGACAGATTGAGGTACAAGGTGTTGAACATGCTTCCTAATCCAAAGCCTGGTCTCAGAGAAACAGACTGACACACGCTCCAAACCCCTACTCCACAGAGAGAGGAGGGGAGAGAGAAGATGGGCAGGGGGGGAGAGAGAGAGAGAAACAGGGAGATGGATCATAATAGAGAAAGGAGAAAGAGAGAGAAAGAGAGAGAAGTCTGACAGAGAGAATGAGAGAAAAGACAGCTGGGATTGTGATAGAGAGAGATAACATATAGGGGTGTGACTCAACTCAGAGTTAGTAGGCGCTGCACCTCATCACCAGATGGGGGAATTAACCACACTGACTGAGGTTCCTTCCTTTATAATGGAAACCAGGCCTTTTAATATTCTCCATGACCACCTGAGAGAGATGGGCTGGGAGCAGGGAGGGAGGGATGCAGCCCCCCCACACTGCCACCACTCTTAATATTCATTAGATAGGTCTGATTCTGACACGTTATTAATAGGGGAACTGTCACCACGGGGGGGGAGGGGGGGGGGGGGGGGGTATGGAATTCTTTATTTAATCATTGTTACATTACGATGGTGATTATGCATCAAATAGGAAAGGAATTATACAATAATCGTGTTTTGTATGACAACAGCATATTAATGTGGGTTGGCAAAATAAATTATATTATTTCTGGCCATATCAACTCTGTGTGAAAGATAGATTGGGTTCCTGTGTGTATGTGTGTGTTCCGTCCTGGAAATCAGTGTGTGACTTTTGATATTAATTTAGAGCGCAAAAAATAGAGGAGCTAAGCAAGTGAAGGGGAGTCTACTGGCTTATCGATGAAGGCCCAGTCAGCATCCCAAATGGCACCCTAATTCCCTACATTGTGCCCTGTGGCCCCTCGTCAAAAGTAGTGCACTATTTCATGAAACCCAGTGGTGTATTGCATGTTCTCTTTTTCTGTACAAACACCATTATGATAAAGGCTTTTAAAAGTATATTTTTCTCTCTATCCCCTCTGGACATGACTGCACCTGGACATATTGATCAAGTACATGAGCCATCGACATACCTAATATCTCTGAAACAAAGTGGTGTCTATTTCTCTATTTGTGTTCTATAACTCTAACGTTAAGATTTCAAATCTAAAGATATTCTCATTTATAAAGGTCTACCTTGCCGTATATTCAAAGACAATCCGATTGGTTTTTCCATGTTGTTCAAAAAAGATTCAAGGTTTACCATCCATAATTGTTTTACTGCTCTATAATAAAATGCAAAAATGGCCACAGCAGGTATTGGACATGTTTAAGAGATTTTATTCATTGAGCTATTAATTGGGCTACAGTATTTAAAATGACTGTTATTCTGCTTCTCTAATCAATCCAGTTGACGACCATCAATGATATTTACAGAACAGCTATCACCATGACAATTTTTCACGGTTTAATCATCTTATCAAGTTGTACAACAAACAAAACAAAGACCGTTTTTGGTGATTAAGACCAAGAAAAATTGCATCGCATCAAATTGGGACAATACAACAATAAACATTAAAAACTATTGTGAACGTGGTGACATGATATCCAGGCCTCTCCTATCTGTGACAACCAGTTTGTACCCAGAAAGAAGTCTTGAATTACATTTATACTGTAAATACTAAATGTATACTGTGAAATGTTCTCTATTCGTTTCTGCAAAATGTATTTGATGTAGAAGAAAACCTCCATCAACTGTAACTAGAGTTAAAAAATTTGAGTAACTTTTGCAAAATCCTGGTTGGAGGATTCTGGATAATGCTGCTTATTCCCTCCTGATTCCAAGAATCTTCCAACAGGAATTTCTGGAAAACCTTCGAAGTTTTCAGACTTTTGCAAACCTAGCTCACGTTCACCATGTTATATGCATCCTCTCTGGGCTGATGTGAGACAAAGTGATTGGGGCAGGGTAATCATTCAGATCATGTTAAGATTCAACAGCAGAAGGTATGAGATGACAAGCTGACTTATTCCCACACACACACACACACACACACACATACACACACGCACCCACACTGCCATGCATGATGCAGCACACACACGCACAGGCATGCATGATGCCGGGAAAGCACACACTCACACCACAAACAAGCATGCATGATGCCAGCTCACTCTCACCCTCACACACACTCTCTCTTTAAAATTAAAATACTCCCTGTTCACCCATGACTGCGTGGCCACTCACGTCTCCAACTCAATCGTCAAGTTTGCAGATGACCCAACTGTGACAGTAGGCATGATTACCAACAACGATGAGATGGCCTACATGGAAGAGGTGAGGGCCCTGGTGGTGTGGTGCCAATAAAATAACCTCTCCCTCAACGTCAACAAAACGTAGGTGCTGATCATGGATTTCAGGAGACAGTAGAGAGCGCACGCCACCATCCACATCGACGGGGCCTCAGTGGAGAGGGTGAAAAGCTGAAAGTTCCTCGGTGTGAACATCACTAACAACCTGAAATGGTCCCTTCACACAAAGTGTGGTGAAGAAAGAGCAACAGCGCCTCTTCAATCTCAGGAGGCTGAAGAAATGTGTCTTGGCCCCTAAGACCCTCACAAACTACAGATGCACAGTTTAGAGCATCCTGCCGAGCTGTATCACCGCCTGATATGGAAATTGCACCGTTTGCAAGAGCAGGGCTCTCCAGAGGGTGGTGCGGTCAGCCCATCGCAACACCCTGCCTGCCCTCCAGGACATCTACAGCACCTGGTGTCACAGGAAGGCCAAGAAGATCATGAAGCCACCCGAGCCAGGGACTGTTCAACCTGATACCATCTAGAATGCATAGACAGTACAGGTGCATCAATGCTGGGACCCAGAGACCGAAAAACAACTTGCCGGAAGCCAGGTGCAGAGGCTGAGGCTGGAGCGAGAGGTGCTGTGACAGGGTAAGCAGGTCCGGAGGAGAATCCAAGGGAGCGTAGAGTGGGGAATCCAGCACAGAGTAGCAGGACTGACGAGAAATCGGACTGGAGACAGGGATCAGAATCAGAGCGGGCAGAACTGTAGCGGAGAGGAAAACAGCGTCAGGCAAGGGAAAACAGGGACAACAGGAACAAACGGCTAGAAACATGGACTGACTGAGCAGAGATCTGGCAGTGTGGAAGTGGCAGGACTGAGTATTTGTAGAGGTCTTGATTATGGAACAGGTTGCAGCTGGTGGGGATCTGCTCTGACTCCAGCACACCTGTCCCCCCCCACACAAACACACACACACACACACACAGAGAGAGGGAGAGGGAGAGAGCACTGGGGAAGTGGCGGCAGGTTGAGGCACACGATGAGGCACACGAGGAGCAGATGTGACACATTACATTGTTGTTTTTTCTCATCAATTTACACACAATTCCCCATAATGACAAAGCAAATACAGTTTATTTTTATTTTTGTACATTTATACAACTTTTTTTTAACCATCTATACCTAAGACCTTTTAGACACTTTACTCAGTACTTTGTTGAAGCACCTTTGTCAATGATGACAGCCTCGAGTCTTCTTGGGTATGATGCTGCAAGCTTGGCACATCTGTATTTGTGGAGTTTATCCCATTCTTCTCTGCAGATTCACTCAAGATCTGTCATGCTGGATGGGGAGCATTGCTGCACAGCTATTTTCAGGTCTCTCCAGAGATGTTCGATCAGATTCAAGTCTGGGCTCTGGCTGGGCCACTCAAGGACATTGTCCCAAAGCCACTCCCGCGTTGTCTTGGCTGTGTGCTTCAGGTTGTTGTCCTGTTGGAAGGTGAACATTCACCTCAGTCTGAGGTCCTGAGCCTTTTGGAGCAGGTTTTCATCTAGGATCTCTCTGTACTTTGCCTCAATCCTGACTAGTCTCCCAGTCCCTGTAGCTGAAAAACATCCCCACAGCATAACGCTTCCACCACCATGCTTCACCTTAGGGATGGTGACAGGTTTCCTCCAGACGTGACGCTTGGCATTCAGGCCAAAGAGTTCAATCTTGGTTTCATCAGACCAGAGAATCTTGTTTCTAATGGTCTGAGAGTCCTTTAGGTGCCTTTTGGCCAACTCCAAGCGGGCTGTCATTTGCCTTTTACTGGGGAGTGGATTCCACTCTCCCATAAAGGTCTGATTGGTGGAGTGCTGCAGAGATGGTTGTCCTTCTGGAAGGTTCGCCCAATTCAAAATACGGAATCGTAATATTAAACATTCATGAAAATACAAGTGTCTTACATCGTTTACCAAACTATCATTTTTCTAACAATTGTTTACAGACATATTTTTTCACTTATAATTCACTGTATCACAAATTCAGTGGGTCAGAAGTTTGAGTCAATTGGAGGTGTACCTGTGGATGTATTTCAAGGCCTACCTTAAAACTCAGTGCCTCTTTGCTTGACATCATGGGAAAATCTAAAGAAATCAGCCAAGGCCAAAAAACTGGAAACCTCCACAAGTCTGGTTCATCCTTGGGAGCAGTTTCCAAATGCCTGAAGGTACCATGTTCATCTGTACAAACAATAGTACGCAAGTATAAACACCATGGGACCACGCAGACGTCATACCGCTCAGGAAAGAGACGCATTCTGTCTCCTAGAGATGAACGTACTTTGGTGCAATGGTGCAAATCAATCCCAGAACAATAGCAAATGACCTTGTGAAGATGCTGGAGGAAACAGGTACAAAAGTATTAATATCCACAGTAAAATGAGTCCTATATCGACATAACCTGAAAGGCTGCTCCAAAACCGCCATAAAAAAGTCAGACTACAGTTTGCAACTGCACATGGTTGACAAAGATTGTACTTTTTGGAGAAATGTCCTCTGGTCTGATGAAACAAAAATAAAACTATTTGGCCATAATGACCATTTTTATGTTTGGAGGAAAAAGGGGGAGGCTTGCAAGCTGAAGAACACCATCCCAAACGTGAAGCACGGGGGTGGCATCATCATGTTGTGGTGGTGCTTTGCTACAGGTGAGACTGGTGCACTTCAAAAAATAGATGGCATCATAAGGAGGGAAAGGTATGTGGATATATTGATGCAACATTTCAAGACATCAGTCAGGAAATTAAGGCTTGGTCGCGAATGGATCTTTCAAGTGGACAAAGACCCCAAGCATACTTCCAAAGTTGTGGCAAAATGGCTTAAGGACAACAAAGTCAAGGTATTGGAGTGGCAATCACAAAGCCCTGACCCCAATCCACTAGAAAATGTGTGGGCAGAACTGAAAAAGAGTGTGCGAGCAAGGAGGCCTACAAACCTGACTCAGTTACACCAGCTCTGTCAGGAGGAATGGGCCAAAATTCACCCAGCTTGTGGAAGGCTACCCAAAACGTTTGACCCAAGTTCAACAATTTTAAAGGCAATGTTACCAAATACTAATTGAGTGTATGTAAACTTCTGACCCACTGGGAATGTGATGAGAGAAATACAAGCTGAAATAAATCATTCTCTCTACTATTATTCTGACATTTCACATTCTTAAAATAAAATGGTGATCCTAACTGGCCTAAGCCAGGGAATTTTGACTCTGATTAAATGTCAGAAATATTTGGCTAAGGTGTATGTAATCTTCCGACTTCAACTGTGTATACACTTTCAGTAAAAAGTTTGGATACACCTGCTCATTCAAGCGTTTTTCTTTCTTTTTCTATTTTCTACATTGTAGAATAATAGTGAAGACATCAAAACTATGAAATAACACATGGATTCATGTGCTCAGCATATGTGGGAACTCCTTTAAGACTGATGGAAAAGCATTCCAGGTGAAGCTGGTTGAGAGAATGCCAAGAGTGTGCACAGCTGTCATCAAGGCAATGGCTACTTTGAAGAATCTCAAATAAAAATATATATTTTAATTTCTTTATGAATTTTTGGTTACTACATGATTCCATATGTGTTATTTCATATTTTGATGTCTTCACTATTATTCTACAATGTAGAAAAACCTTTGAATGAGTAGGTGTGTCCAAACTTTTGACTGGTACTGTATATACAGAAAACCAGTCAGTATCTGGTGACCACCATTTACCTCATGCGGTGCAACACATCTCCTTCGGCCTGTGGAATGTTGTCCCACTCCTCTTAAATGGCTATGTGAAGTTACCTGGAAATGGAACACGCTGTCATACACGTCAATCCAGGGCATCCAAAACAGGCTCAGTGAGTGTCTGGTGAGTATGCAGGCCATCGATGAACTGGGACCTTTTCAGCTTCCAGGAATTGTGCACAGATCCTTGTGACATGGGGCCATGTATTATCATGCTGAAACATGAGGTGATGGATGCAGATGAAGGGCAAGACATTGGGCCTCAGGATTTTGTCATGGTGTCTCTGTGCCTTCAAATTGCCATCAATAAAATGCAATTGTGTTCGTTATCTGTAGACATTGCTTGCCCATACCATAACCCCATCGCCACCATTGGGCACTTTGTTTACAACGTTGGCATCAGCAAACCACTCACCCATACAGCGCCATACATGTGGTCTGCCATTGTGAGGCCAGAATGTCTTTATTTTGTGGATTTGTGTGGATTGTTAGGTATTACTGCACTGTTGGAGATAGGAAACATAAGCATGTTGCGACAAATAACATTGATTTGATTTAGATTACATATCTCTTATTGGCTTCTCAGCGTGAGATTACCTGACAAAAGGCATCTCAGCCCAGATTCAAACATGGTAATTACCTTAAAGATGAAAATACAACAATAATTTATTCACTGTGCTGCGGAGATCACAGAGAGACAAAGATCAGAACGCTGATGATTAATCCACAGATTAAAAGGAAAACCTATTTAGTTCAGTTGGTAATCTTGAATTAATCTCTCCTCGTTTGTCTTTCAAGCATCCACGTGGGGCTGTATGTTCCTGATATCCAATAAGGAGGGGACGTGCAGCGCGTGGAGCATTTCAAATAGAACTAAGTTCTATTTTAGCCTATGGCTACGCAGATGTTCGTTCACGCGTGTGAGAGGTGTAGCAAAATGATTGAATAGCACGTGTGCATTTATTTTCCAGCACTTGTGCACGCAACGTGGCCGCTGAGGTCTGCATGTGAGTCTCAAGTCTTTAATACAAAGGCAATAATTCAGTGTTCACACGCAATGTTCAATTCTCTAGGATATCAATGTATCTCGAAAGGCACAGTAAACCTTAAAAGTAGGCACGGCAAACGTCACACAAGTATGGATAAATGGTCTCAGATAAGTAAACAGCAAAACACAAGAAATATCTTTGCTGCCTGTCTCCAAGTCCCACACAGTCACAAAACAAATTGAACTCCGAATGCTGACAATTAGCACTGTCAAATACACAGAGACTGAAAAGAGATGGGTCCTGGTCGTGCAACTGTGAAACCACCTCCACCTATGATAACAGATGGAGGTGCTGTCACAATCACACCTGCAATCAATCACACCTGCAATCAATTAACACAAACACAGACTGAGCGTTCCTATGACCAGGCGGTGCTGACGCATGCCAGATCTTACTGTCTGGTGCTCAACAGCACAGTCAATGACGTGCCACGCAACCATTGGTTGACGCATGCAACATCTGAGCAGGGGAAGGCAACCAGAAACAATCTGTTCAAATTGACCAATAGAAAGCTCACGGTTCACAATCACATTCCTACACTGTACATCATGTAATAGAGGCACCTCTACCCTGTTACATACTCACAGATACGCTCCCCCCCCCCCCCCTCCTCCCCATACACACATTAAGTAATTGTGATAGACAGTGACTCCCAATAGGTTATTCATTGAAAATAAGACATTCTATTATGATGTAAACTCTGCCCTAATGGATGTGCTCTTTGTCACCTCTGGGTCATCATGGCAAATGGCCTGATTACAATTCTCAAGTGCAAGGCAGCCCTTCCTGTTGAGGGGGAAAAAATGTCTCTCTTTCTAACTGTAACCAGAGAATTGACCACAGAAATGTGTTTTAGAAAAATACTCTTTCCTCCATGTTTGGAATCTATCTGAAACTTGTCCACTGAAGAGAACTCTGATGCTATCTATATGAACGTATGATCTCTGTGGTAATTTGTATCTGTACAAGGGGAACTCTAACTACTCTATGCAAAAGGGGGTTTATTATCTTCATTGTCATCCCCCACACAAGCCTTTAGATGCTGGTGACATCCTGTGGAGATTGGGCCTGTGTGATCAGGTTACTGTAACTTGGTATTGTTTGATTGGTCTTTGGTTGTTGGTTTTGGTTTGAAAGAGTCACAAATGTTATGAATATAATTACAGTAAATGCCTTTGTTCTGCCTCTTGTCGTGTATCCTGTCAATGAAGAACGGTTGTAAGATCAATTCTAATTCCCTAGAACCTAAGCCTAGTAGGCATGCTGTATCTCTGTTCATTCTTTGGCTTTTAACTGTAGGTTTTGTATGCCTAGATTGTGAATGCTATGTTGATGTCAGTATTGTCTTGTAACTTGCACTTTATGCCTTGTACAATGCAATTAAATATCTGCCACTGATATAAGCAATTCTTAGTTCTTTCTGGACAATTACTGTAAGTCAACTGTAGTTTCTTGCATATAGCTAAATCATTTTAATGTAGTCAGATAAACATTTTAATAAGCTAATTGCATAGTCTTATTACGGTTTGCATGTGAGGTACATATAATCTCCAGCATATGATTTAATATTACCCCACTAAAATGAGGTCAATAATTGCTCAGTGAAACTGCTTTTTTCATCCTAGTCAGTTAAACCTCACTAAAATCAACCTCAACCTGCTTACTGGGGCTCTAACAGTCCCTCTAGAATATGACAAAGCCAAGTCATGGGGCCCTCATTGGGTTATATCTCCTTATTGTGGTATGGGCTCCTAAATTACTCAGTAAGAGACCTACAATACCTTTCAATCAGCCCAGATAAACCTGGAAAGGTGACTTTAACTTGACAAGTAGGTGTTTGTCGTGGTCTTGTGGATACACTTAAAGAAAAAAAAACTCACATGTAGTTACTCAACACTTTATGTTCTCAAAGTACTTTTCTCTATTGAAAAAATAACCAAACCTAATTTCATCATGTTTGTTCCTTTTATATGCATAATAGTTTTCGGTAACTCAGTGTACTTTACCTTGTCTTTACTCTTCCTTGCGTGTGTCTGTGTGTTTGCGTGCATGCGTGTGTTTTGGCATGCCTGCGTATGCACTCAGTGTACTTTACCTTGTCCTTACTCTTCCTTTTTGCATCACTTTGCTTAGCCTTGTGAGTCCACTAGACTTTCTTTCCTGTGTGTGCGTGCGGGCGTGCTGATGTGCGTGCATGCCTCCGTGTGTGTGTTCTCTATCTCTGTTGAACCCGGTCATTAGTTTCAGTGTGGGCCAGCTGTGTGGTCTGGCCCAGGTACACATGGCTCAGGTGGTGTTTTTTCAACCTTGATATTCAGCCCAGGCTACAGGGATGTGTGTGTGTGCACACAGTGTGTGTCTGTGTGTGCATAAAGAAGACATCATGCCATACGGGACACAAGGGCACGTGCCCCCTTAGATTTGTCCTGTTTTAAACCATTTCTTTCAGATGTTAAATTAATTACTCAACAAAGCCCACATTTCATCATAACTTTTATAAGAAGATCTGTCAGCTATATTTTAGGGAGGGGACACACTGAACAGTACCTATCCTGTAACTCCCGTTAATGGCATCAAATCATTAAATTACATTATCTGGTGCAACAATCTGTAGCTAAAATAACTGGTGATCAACAGATGATGGGGGAGATGGTCATGATGAAACTACAGCTCAGGGAACACTTGTACATCTGTGGGAGGAGTGTTGTCATGATCAAACTGCCATTCAGCTCCTCTTGAGTCATCTTCTGCTTGAAATCCAGCATAATGTTCAATCCATCAAGATGGATACAGTTCACAGGATACAGTTCTGCTACAATGACACACGCAGGCAAAGGTATTCTGTTTCTCTCCAAGAATCCTCTCCATGACGAAGCCCGGGCACCACACAGTATTGTCCATAAGACAAAAAATATCATAAATTATACTCCACTGCACAGTTTGAAGGACTGTTGACGGACAGAACTGTGCCAGCATAATAACATTAGAGTAGACTAGTTGAACATGCATACATGTGCACAGGCACAGAGATACATGAACAACATCCTCTAGCCTAATAGAATGAAATATGGCATAACCCACAACCTATGCACAAGTTACCAGACTGTTCAAATGAGCCTAGGTAGGTAGGCAGACAGTATCTAGTTACAGCCATGTCTAACAGGCAAGCTTAGGCAAATATTTTAATAGTAAAACCAGCTTATCAGTTTTACAACAGTTAAATTGTTGCATTATTGTTTCTCCTCACTGTTAGCTACTAAACTTAGCAATAGTTGTTATTTACATCTGTTTGGAATCCTATCTTGCTTATAATTTTGTGATTTTGAAGAGCATCCACGGTCATAATCATAACCAATGTCAACCCTCGACAATTATATTACATAGCTAGCTAGTAAAACAATTTACAGTTGCTGATGTTACAAGTTTGCTAAAAAGTTACAAATGCGATGCCTGGCGCATAGTAACAAGTTAGCTCCAGTCATGTGCTATTATTTGCGTTATAGTCAGCTATTTAGCAGCCATATCTATGACTAAAAAGAGAAAAGGTAATCCAATCAAGATACAATAGATTGATTGCAAAACATCTTCTATTTTTAGTCATAGAAATGGCTACCAGCCGTTGTTTAGCTAACTTAGCTAGCTAGACTAAAACAACTTTCTATCGCTGTATTCAAACGTACAACCTTTGGAATCAGAGGCAGATGCTTACACCCATCCAACATCCCCATCCACAACACCCTAGCAAAACCAAAACCTACTTGAAGTTAACCGTGCTCACTGTTGCACTTATTGGCCGGTTTCCACATCATCTCCCAATGTCCCCAGACATGGATGGATGTCAAATACTGACTTGTATCATGGGTGATCTGGCTGAATATAGACTACACACGCACCTGATTTCACAAGCCCAAGAGGAGAGGTAAGGCTACTGAACTTGAAGCAGCAAAAAGCGGAGACTTTCACTTTCTCTTGAGCTACGTCTTGCAGATGGGATATAGCCTACCTTTTAGAAGCGGGACGATTTATAGGCAGAGACAAATACATGGACAATCAATATTTATTGAAAAAAAAAGGCTTGACGCTCGCTCACTATGGTATGCGAGTGTAGCGCCTTTTCAATTATGATTGATTTTTTTGATTGCACCTCTACTCACGTTGGTTGAGTTAATTTCCTTGGAAAGATAACTGCCACAAGATTTTCCTCCCATGCATAGTTAGCCGCAGCCTACTCTATTTCACTGAGACAGTACATATAGGCTCACTTGATATTGCAGGCCCAACTAGGAGACGAGAGGTAGGCTACTTAACTTGAAGCAGTGAATGCTGAGAGTGTGTCAATAATGCGACAAGAATGTGTTTTTAATACAATAGTTTGGCTAACGCATACAAAGCAGAAAGACAACCGTATCCTAATAATCTGCAGGACAAACATATATTTTAATCATAAAGTCTGTCAGCTCCCATCCGCAGCACGAAAAATGCTTCTCTGCTTGCTCTAGACCCACTGCTTTTCTGTGCTGAACAGCTCTGGGCCAACCTCACATTCACCATAGCTTTTATATTACCGTTTTTTTTCGATTTCTAAACGACAGTGGGCACAACTGGAGTCACATGTGCAAAACTCTAACCACAGTCTGCACTACCATCAGTCACCTGAGCTAAACAGTTCACATCACCTGCAAAACTCATTCCAAGCAACACAACTCTTAACACATGGCTCAAAACACGCTCAGTGCAGCCAAACACTATGCACAACCCTCACTGAGATAACACACACTGTCACTCAGAACACACTGAGAGTAAAAACACTAGCATCAAACACCAATACAGAAAATACAAACTTTTCATCTTTACAGTTTGAACAATTTCAGTGACTTCATACAAAGTAATATTTTCTTCAAAGAAAAGAGTGACATTCTTTCACATGATTTATTAACATTTTTAGAACATAACAATTCTTTAAGGTAAATGAAAATTAGCAGTTTGCTTCAATAGTCTGTAGTAATTTACGGAATTACAGTAATGAGAAAAAAAAGGTAGAAACTATAAGTACATACTGTAATTCGAACAAATAATTGAGGGGCTAATCCTGCCTCTCTCTAGCATCAGGTTTTCTTCAACATCACATCTAATGTTTTCTCTTGCCATGCACCTGGGGAAGAACGTTCTGGAGTGCCTTATCCATCCCTGGCAGTCCTCTGGACTCGTGTCCTCACATCCATGGCTTCCAAAAGAGACATTTGGTCATGTGGGTGGTGACCAAACACTTTCCACCTCCAGGCAGAGAAAAACTCCTCTATTGGGTTGAGGAAGGGTGAATATGCAGGCAGGTACAAAACCATAAATCTGTGATGTGCTGCAAACCAATCTGTGACAGCTGCAGAGTGGTGAAAAGCAACGTTATCGCAAACTATGACAAAAACTTGGGGGTTTCTTACTGGCTCCCCCTGTTCTGCTGGCACTAGCTGAGCATAGAGCTGTTCTAGGAAAGCTATAAGCCTTTCTGTGTTGTATGGGCCAATGAGTGGTGTGTTGAGAAGCAAACCATCATTGGCCATTGCAGCACACATGGTGATATTTCCCCCCCTTTGGCCTGGAACCTCCACAGTGGCCCTTTGACCTATAACATTACTTCCTCTGCGCCGTGTTTTGGCAAGGTTAAATCCAGCTTCATCGATAAATACAAATGAATGTGGTCTTTCCAGTGCTTCCACCTCCATTACGCTCTGAAAAACAGTAAGTGCACAGTTTTACTGTAGAAATGCTAGTGTTTTTTTTTACTGTAAATATTTTGTATAGCTGTGTACGAACCTCAGACGTCTTACCTGGACATATTGGTATCTTTGCTCTTTTACCCGTTCACTGTTTCTCTCGAACGGTACAGTGTATAACTGTTTAATTGTAACTTGGTGTTTCTTTAGGACTCGAGCAATAGTTGTTGTGCTGACAGAATTAACATTTTCAAATATATCATTATCAGCCAGGACTCTATCTTGAATCTCCCGCGGTTTTATTGCATTGTTGACAACAACCATGTCAACAATAGCATTTTCCTGCGCATCTGAAAATATTTTTCCTCTTCCCCCTGTTGGGGGCAGCCTTTGGGTCCTGTTGTAAAAATATATTTTACAGTCAAACTTACTGTAATATATATCTGTGTAAATATTCTATAATTGCAATACAAAATAGATTCCTGTAATGTTTTCATTTACTGTAAGGATGTAACTCTCACCTGTTTGCATGGTGGAAAATTCGCATTACAGATGCCACTGTGGATCTTTGCAGATTGGGTTGCACCCTCAACCCTGCCTCTCTCAATGAGAGACCATGGTTCACGACATGGTCTATAAGTGTAGCCCTTATTTCATCTGAAATAACAGCTCTTTGTCTTCTTTGTCTTCCTCCACGCATCCGCCCTCTCCCTGCCACCCTTCTCCCTCCACGAACCCATCTTCCTTGTTCCATTTCCAAAATGAGTCTTTCTGAGCTCTACCTATATATACTGTAATATGTGTGTGTGTTCACTAACAAGTCTAAAACAAGACACCTGCTTAGCCTTTCAGTTGAAATTGCAATCAGCAGTGTTTGAAAGGCACAAGGCTGAAATCTATTCTGTTTTGAATGTGTGGTTCACAGTTTTGACAGCAGTGTGTTAGCATTTGAGCAAAGTGCTGTAAATCCACAGTGTTGTGCAGGTTGTGGTTAAAGTCATGGGATAAGTGTGTAGAGTTTTGAAAACTGTGTTCAAGCAATGAAAAACGAACTAGAGTTTGGTCCACATGAACTGCTGCTGTGCAGACTGTAGTTAGAGTTTTGCACATGTGACTCCAGTTGTGTCCACTGTCGTTTAGCAATCGAAAAAAACTGTAGTCTACTCTCAGAACACAGCTACAGAAATACAGTGTCTATTTGACAGTTGTTTTACCTTTCTACTCTGAATGTGGACGGTGAGCATCGAGGTGGACACAACGCCTGCACACTTGCCAGTGATGTGGTAGTTGATTGTGAGAAAGGAAGTAAGGGAAAGGGGATACCTAGTCAGGAGGGAGAGCTGGAGGAGAGGAAGGGACGGAATGTTTGCTTGTTTGTAGTCCTTTGAACATTGGATGCTGATCCAAAACCAAACTGATCTACAATACCTAGATAACACTCTGTGTGTGTGTGTGTGTGTGTGTGTGTGTGTGTGTGTGTGTGTGTGTGTGTGTGTGTGTGTGTGTGTGTGTGTGTGCGTGCATCTGCGTGTGTGCGTCACCTAGTGCCATTCCTTTAGTCAAAGGGACCCACTAACCATACCACTAGACTTTAGCCACCCAGCCACAGCACCAACGCTCAGTCAGTCGCCCGTTAGTACAACCAAGCTATTTATTAATTCATTTATTTCGGTGCTGGGGGCAGCAAGGCCACAGTGAGATAGAACAGGGAGCGTTTTAATCAAACCCCAGAGTTGAGCAGAGCCGTGTAGAGCTGTCTGACTGATGTGCAGCGAAGCATGTTTGTTTATCCAGGGTGCAGCTGCCAGAGAGAGCAAGGTGACAAGGGAATTTTTATTTTTCTCTCACTCTCTCTCTCTCTCTCTCTCTCTCGCTCATTTTCGGTCTCTCTCCCTCTCTCTGCTCTGCCTTTCTCTCTCTCTCTCTCGTTCACTCTCCCCCTCACTCTCTCTTCCTTTATGCACAGAGAACACTGCTCCACAAAAAGAAGAAGAGTGAGGAGGATCTTTATCTTTTTCCTAACGAGATCTAAAGTGCTGGGGTTGTAATTAGGGGCTGTCTGGAAAGAGGGCAATTAAGTGTGCGGTTTGGGCGTCCCCCAGGGTTCTCTCAATGGGACGAATTAGAAAACGGGTGCAAAAAGATTGATGAGTTCAATGTTTTCCAAATGAGGAGCCTTATACACATAATTACAGTGCGGAAATGAATGGATCATCATGATACAAACTCAGGCGAGAGCACCCTTGCTAATTGCCCATCAAACGCCAAGGCTGCAGTGTCAGCCACACAACCATCTGCAGTAGAGGAGCTAGCTACTCACTGTGTAATAAAAAAAATCCTCTGCAGCTTAGATTAATGTGATCCATCTTCCTTTTGTCCAGGCTCATTATTCTATATTCACATTCTAACCCTGGTTATCTACTCCTAGTCCTGCACTCAACATTCATTCAGGAAGTCAGATGTACAAGGACATTACAGACAGGACTTCTAGCGGCCTTAACCCGTCCGACGTTAAATACTGCTCTAATGTAACGTGTTCCATGGAACGTCCCCCAAGTGCTCTTTCCATCTCGGTATCTGTCTCTTTCTCTACCTCTCTCTGTCTTCCTCTCTCTGTTTTCTCTCTGTGTAAGCGTGCAGTACAGTGCAGGGAAGTGAGGAGAAAGTGATGGATTATTCCCACCACTGTACTGCTCCACTGTAGAACTATATTAGAGTTCTTGGCACCGGTATATAGGCTTATGATATACTTTGTTTTATTTATTTTTTACATGTGACCATTTTCCAGTAAAAAATGTTTGCTATTATTTGAATGTATCTCTCCTCTGTTGGTTGGCCTGGGTTTGCTTTCTGCTTAATCTCTCCCTGTGGGTAAGGGACTAGTTATAGCGTTACAGCATTACAGATATACCGGGTTACGGTGTTACCAGGTTAGCAATGTTACAGCATTACAGTATTAACACTTTATAGTGTGACAGTATTACAACGTCACAATGTTACGGCATTACATTGTTACAACGTTACAGTGTTCCATCATTACAGTGTTACAATATTTCAGTATTACGGCATTACAGTATTAAGTTAGGGTTGTTTTTATATCAGTTTAATATTGCAGATAGAACCCCAAATCTATCAGTTTAATTGATTGCATAATTTCGAATCCCCCTTATTTGTATTTTTTTGTATGTAAATGTTTTCCCTAACCCCCTCCCCCGATTGGAGTAAACTAAAGGAAAACAATACTTCTACTGCTACTTACAGCTATTTTCGCTGACATGTACGGTACATGTGGTTAAATAATTATACACATTTTCCTGATTTCCTTTCTCTGCAGGTGTTGGATTTTTACCTACAGCGACCAATCCACCATTCATTTTAACTCCAACCCACGACCCACTGATCAACCCATATTTCCCAGTATAATACCATTTAACTATTTATTTTTGCAATACATCCCTCCATTTTTAAAATGTTTTTCGAGCAGTGTTGTGTTCGAGACAACCTAAGGCGAGACCGATTCAAGACCAAGACCAGAGCAAATCGAGTCCAAGTCAATACCAAGACCGGAGGGAGGGCAAGACCGAGTCAAGCCCGAGACTGGAAGGGGGATAAGTGGTCCGGGACCAAGACAAGACCGAGACAAGAAAAATGCTAGTCCAATTCAAGACCATCATTGTAATTTTGTCAAATCACCACCATAATAAGAATTTGAAATATCCAGTATTTCTGTGTTCATATTTCAGATCAACACATGGATTCTTTAGACATTCTAAATATTGAATAAATGCATGCTGAGGGAAATAGAGCCACTCTACAATTTGTTACTAACCCAAACAAAGTGGGAAACACTCCTTCAGAGAAGGGCTAAGGATTTCTAAAATAATAATTATAATAATATAATTATAACTATATTATTATTTTCAATGATGTTCTGATTTAATCTTTTCTGTTTTTGTTGGAAAGGAAAGGGTTAACACTGAAGAGAAAAAAATATCCCAAGCAGCATTTTTCTTTGCTAGTCTCTGGGGAGATAAATCTAGCTAGCTAAATCAGCCATTGGCTAGGCCATTTGAAGGTAAATAAAGGAATCTGCCTTTCAACTGTATGATGGCAAAAATTTGGAGTGACAGTGGAATCAACTAATCACATTTTGACTTAACAGTTGGGACTGTTTTTACAAAATCTTTTAGAAACGTCTAACAAAACTTTATTTATTTTTGCACAATTATTTTAAGTTAAAAAAAACGACTCGAAATTTAGTTTAGGTGCATTCTGCTTGCATTAAACATCCTTGAGATGTTTCTACAACTTGATGGAGCCCACCAGTGTTAAATTCAATTGATTGGACATGATTTGGAAAGGCTGTCTATTAATCTGTCTATTTAAGGTCCCACAGTTGAAAGTGCATGTAAGAGCAAAAACCAAGCCATGAGGTCAAAGGAATTGTCCATAATGCTCCAAGACAGGATTGTGTCGAGTCACCGATCTGGGGAAGGGTACCAAAACATTTCTGCAGCATTGAAGATCCCTAAGAACACAGTGGCCTCCATCATTCTTAAATTGAAGAAGTTTGGAACCACCAAGACTCTTCCTAGAGCTGGCCGCCCAGCCAAACTGAGCAATCTGGGGAGAAGGGCCTTGGTGAGGGAGGTGACCAAGAACCTGATGGTGACTCTGACGGAGCTCCAGAGATTCTCTGTGAAGATGGGAGAACCTTCTAGAACGACAACCATCTCTGCAGCACTCCTCCAATCAGGCCTTTATGTTAGAGTTGCCAGACGGAAGCCACTCCTCATTAAAAGCAACATAACAGCACGCTTGGAGTTTGCCAAAAGTCACCTAAAGGACTCTCTGAACATGAGAAACAAGATTCTCTTGTCTGGTGAAACCAAGATTGAACTCTTTGACGTTAATGCCAAGTGTCATGTCTGGAAGAAACCTGGCACCATCCAGTGAAGCATGGTGGTTTTTGTTGGAAAGGAAAAGGTTAACTCAAAAAGATCCAATCAAGAATTTTCTTAGCTGGTCTCTGGGGAGATAAATCTAGCTAGCTAAATCAGCCATTGGCTAGGCCATTAGAAGGTAGATAAAGACATCTGCCATTCAACTGTATCAGGGCAAAATTTTGGAGTGACAGTGGATAAATCTATCAACTGCAGCAGGTTCACCTTCTAACAGGACAACGCAGCCAAGACAACGCAGCAGTGGCTTCGGGACAAGGCTCTGAATGTTCTTGAGTGGTCCAGCCAGAGCCCGGACTTCAACCCGATCGAACCTCTCTGGAGAGACTTGAAAATAGCTGTGCATTGACACTCCCCATCCAACCTGACATAACTTGAGAGGGTCTGCAGAGAAGAATGGGAGAAACTCCCCAAATAAAGGTGTGTATAGCTTGTTGCATCATGCCCAAGAAGACTCAGGGCTATGATTGCTTCCAAAGGTTCTTCAACAAATTACTGAGTAAAGGGTCTGAATACTTATATAAATGTGATATCAGTTTTTTATTTTTGATAAATTTGCAAACATTTCTAAAATACTGTTTTTGCTTTGTCATTTTGTGCTATTGTGTGTAGATTGACGAGGGTGGGAAAACATTTTAATCAATTTTAGAATAAGGCTGTAACATAACAAAATGTGGAAAATGTCAAGGGGTCTGAATACTTTCCGAATGCACCATATGCAAACACCACGGGAATCCTCTTACATTTGGGAACTTTACGGTCCTATTGATCAAAGAACCATGAACAACAACAAGATCAACAACTAATGCTAGCCAGAGCAAGATGAGCTAAAATCTATCAAAGGGACATTAGATAAACCCTCTCAAACTTTTCAGCTAGTTGGCCTTCAAAATTGCTCTGATAAACAATGGAGAATTGTAGCCTCCTCATCCTTCTGCAGCTTGCCTGCCAATGTATGTTTGTCCCAACCAAGCACCCAAACTAACTGGCTAAAGTTGCTTGCTAGCTTGCTACTTTCAGAAAAATGGGAGAACACCTCACTCTGACCATTTTACACGCCGTAGCAGATCTAGTTATGCTTTTTACATGTTATCTAGTGCGTTCTTGACTATATTACTTTTTAGCCTACATTTACTGATATCAGTCATATTCAGTGGATGTTGCAAGCTCATAAATTCATCAGATGTTCTGCACTCTGGCACGCTCAGACGAGAGCACTATGAAATCTGAGTAGATAGCCATAGTGAATTTGCGAACACAAGATACATGCTAACTTGTCAGGACCCGGCGAAGGCGGTCAGGACCCGCGGGAACCGGCAAAGGCGACTGGGAAAGCTGCCGTTATCGTCAATACTATCAAACAGGCAAAATGTCAATGCAGGGCTAAGATTGAATCATACTACACCAGCTCCGACGATCGTCTTATGTGGCAGGGCTTGCAAACTATTGCAGACTACAAACGGAAGCACAGCTGCCAGCTGCCCAGTGACATGAGCCAACCAGACGAGCTACATCACTTCTATGCTTGCTTCAAGACAAGCAATACTGAGGCATGCATGAAAGCATCAGTTGTTCCGGACGACTGTATTATCACGCTCGTAGCCGATGTGAGTAAGACCTTTCAACATACACAAGGCTGCAGGGCCATACGGATTACCAGGATGTGTGCTCCGGGCATGTGCTGACCAACTGGCAGGTGTCTTCACTGACATTTTCAACATGTCCCTGATTGAGTCTGTAATACCAACATGTTTCAAGCAGACCACCATAGTCCCTGTGCCCAAGAAGGCAACCTGCCTAAAAGACTACAGACCTGTAGCACTAATGTCCAAAGCCATGAACTGCTTTGAAAGTTTGGTAATGGCTCACATAGACACCATTATCCCAGAAACCCTAGACCCACTCCAATCTGCATACCGCCCAAACAGATCCACAGATGATGCTATCTTTATTGCACTCCACACTGCCCTTTCCCACCTGGACAAAAGGAACATTTAGAGTGGGGAGAACAAATATTTGATACACTGCCGATTTTGAAGGTTTTCCCACTTACAAAGCATGTAGAGGTCTGTAATTTTTTATCATAGATACACTTCAACTGTGAGGGACGGAATCTAAAACAAAAATACAGAAAATCACATTGTATGATTTTTAAGTAATTAATTAGCATTTTATTGCATGACATAAGTATTTGACACATCAGAAGAGCAGAACTTAATATTTGGTACAGAAACCTTTGTTTACAATTACAGAGATCATATGTTTCCTGTAGTTCTTGACCAGGTGTGCAAACACTGCAGCAGGGATTTTGGCCCACTCCTGCATACCGACCTTCCCCAGATCCTTCAGGTTTCAGGGCTGTCGCTGGGCAATATGGACTTTCAGCTCCCTCCAAAGATTTTCTATTGGGTTCAGGCCTGGAGACTGGCTAGGCCACTCCAGGACCTTGAGATGCTTCTTATGAAGCCACTCCTTAGTTGCCCTGGCTGTGTGTTTCGGGTCATTGTCATGCTGGAAGACCCAGCCACGACCCATCTTCAATGTTCTTACTGAGGGAAGGAGGTTGTTGGCCAAGATCTCGCGATACATGGCCCCATCCATCCAACCCTTAATACAGTGCAGTCGTCCTGTCCCCTTTGCAGAAAAGCATCCCCAAAGAATGATGTTTCCACCTCCATGCTTCACGGTTGGGATGGTGTTCTTGGGGTTGTACTCATCCTTCTTCTTCCTCCAAACACGGCGAGTGGAGTTTAGAACAAAAGGCTCTATTTTTGACTCATCAGACCACATGACCTTCTCCCATTCCCCCTCTGGATCATCCAGATGGTCATTGGAAAACTTCAGACGGGCCTGGACATGCGCTGGCTTGAGCAGGGGAACTTGCGTGCGCTGCAGGATTTTAAACCATGACGGCGTAGTGTGTTACTAATGGTTTTCTTTGAAACTGTGGTCCCAGCTTTCTTCAGGTCATTGACCAGGTCCTGCCGTGTAGTTCTGGGCTGATCCCTCACCTTCCTCATGATCATTGATGCCCCATGAGGTGAGATCTTGCATGGAGCCCCAGACCGAGGGTGATTGACCGTCATCTTGAACTTCTTCCATTTTCTAATAATTGTGCCAACAGTTGTTGCCTTCTCACCAAGCTGCTTGCCTATTGTCCTGTAGCCCATCCCAGCCTTGTGCAGGTCTACAATTGTATCCCTGATGTCCTTACACAGCTCTCTGGTCTTGGCCATTGTGGAGAGGTTGGAGTCTGTTTGATCGAGTGTGTGGACAGGTGTCTTTTATACAGGTAACGAGTTCAAACAGGTACAGTTAATACAGTGGAGAACAGTGGAGAACAGGAGGGCTTCTTAAAGAAAAACTAACAGGTCTGTGAGAGCCGGAATTCTTACTGGTTGGTAGGTGATCAAATACTCATGTCATGCAATAAAATGCTAATTAATAACTTGAAAATCATACAATGTGATTTTCTGGATTTTTGTTTTAGATTCCGTCTCTCACAGTTGAAGTGTACCTATGACAAAAATTACAGACCTCTACATGCCACGCTGATCCTCAACACTGGGGCTCCACAGGTGTGCGTGCTCAGTCCCCTCTTGTACTCCCTGTTCACCCATGACTCCAACACCATCATTAAGTTTGCAGACGACACAACAGTGGTAGGCCTGATCACAGACAATGACGAGACATCCTATAGGGAGGAGGTCAGAGACCTAGCCGTGTGGTGCCAGAATAACAACCTATCCCTCAATGTAGCCAAGACAGCCCCCATTCTCATCGACGGGGCTGTAGCGGAGCAGGTTGAGAGCTTCAAGTTCCTCGGTGTCCACGTCAACAACAAACTAGAATTGTCCAAACACACCAAGACAGTCGTGAAGAGGGCACGACAAAGCCTATTCCCCCTCAGGAAACTAAAAAGATTTGGCATGGGTCCTGAGATCCTCAAAAGGTTCTACAGCTGCAACCATCCTGACTGGTTGCATCACTGCCTGGTACGGCAATTGCTCGGCCTCTGACCGCAAGGCACATCAGAGGGTAATGCATACGGCCCAGTACATCACTGGGGAAAAGCTGCCTGCCATCCAGGACCTCTACACCAGGCGGTGTCAGAGGAAGGCCCTAAAGATTGTCAAAGACCCCAGCCACCCCAGTTATAGACTGTTCTCTCTACTACCTCTACTAGGCTTCTCAACAGTTTTTACCCCCAAGCCATAAGACTCCTGAACAGGTAAACAAATGGCTACCCGGACTATTTGCATTGTGTGCCCTCCCCAACCCCTCTTTTTTACGCTGCTGCTACTCTGTGTTTATCATATAAGCATAGACACTTTAACTATACATTCATGTACATACTACCTCAATTGGGTCGACCAACCAGTGCTCCCGCACATTGGCTAACCGGGCTATCTGCATTGTGTACCGCCACCCACCAACCCCTCTTTTACGCTACTGCTCCTCTCTGTTCATCATATATGCATAGTCACTTTAACCATATCTACAGGTACATACTACCTCAATCAGCCTGACTAACCGGTGTCTGTACGTATCCTCGCTACTTTTATAGCCTCACTACTGTATATAGCCTGTATTTTTACTGTTGTTTTATTTCTTTACTTACCTATTGTTCACCTAACACCTTTTTGCATTATTGGTTAGAGCCTGTAAGTAAGCATTTCACTGTAAGGTCTACGTTGTATTCGGAGCACGTGACAAATAAACTTTGATTTGATTTGAACTGGATAACAGTCATTCAAGTTCTTGCTAGCTAACCAAATGACACCTGCATCTCTAACTGTGTATAGCCACCGAAAAAGGATATGAGAGGAAAAAGTCAGTCACTCACCCACTCCTCCAATGGCATAACAAGACATCCCCCTAGCAGCTAGCTAGCTAGCTTTCTAGCTAACGTTATCAACATTCCCAGTTTTAGTTACATTTGTCTGTTATTGTCCAGAATATTGAGTCATTGAAAATGAAACAGTGCATCCAGAATGGAGGCAGCAAACAATATACCAGGCCAGCTGTGATTTACAACCTGATAGCAAAATGTGTTGGACTACCGTGAAATGTATTGGTGAATTATATTAATCATAAATTGAATTGTATCAATCTATTCTGCCAACAATGACTAAGTGTACGTTATGGAACGTTGAGTCAAATAGAATCTGTTTCTAAAACCTCTAATGAAGTTGGTTTTGTTCCATAAACTGTGTTTGACTGATACTATGATTGTCTGTTTCATATCTGCAAAGTAGTTCAAACGATGTCAGTTCCACTTTAAACTGTTTTTCTATTCTTATGATTGGGACCTACTGGCTTATTATGTCAGAGTTTATGGACTGCCTATCCTTTAACATCATGCTGTGTGACTGCTGTTTTTCAGCAGCTGTTTTCCTATGCAGTGGTGTAGTGGTGCTTGGAGAAGTGGGTATACTCTACTGTAATTTTGCCAAAAAGTTCCCAAACCCACACAATGAAGGAACTGCACCCTGTTTGAAAAATTATTTGTTTTTCTATGGGTTTTTGTTTTTGTTTTCCTATAGCTCTTTCAGATTCTCACTCTCAAAATCACACTTTTTTTAATAGAAAAGATACACACATTTGATGGTCTAAGTCCACAACAATGCTTGGGACTGGCTCCCTAGCGGGTGTGTCTGTGTCCACCCAGGCCCATCCATATTTACACCCCTGATGCAAACAGCCAAGATGCCACTAGCCTACTAACCAACACTTCGGATTAAACTTTTTCAATACCTGGTTTGCAGACCCATTGTTGCCTTAGTTAGCATTTCCTAGTAGATATCATAAGTTGAAGATCTTTCATACCCTACCAGCTACCGATGTTCGTCTTCTATGAGCTGCTGCATGGCAAAACCAGTTGAGAGCTGCACACTCTTGCTGTCTGCAGATGATATTCCGCTGAAACTAAGCTATGTGTGCAGCACATGTGAATATACTTCACATGCTTTGCGATTGTGTAGGCTACTTTGTGCATAATTTCTCTATTGTACTACATAATTGATCAATCGTATACCTCCACTAAACTATGCATAATTAGGGATTAAGAAGTGAGTATATGCAATGTCCACTGAAAGAAAAGTGGGTATACACTAAATCACTGGCCCTTTGTGTTTTACAAAAAGTGCACTCTTACATGAGTGAGCTGGTATTACGGTTGCTGTCATTTCAGAATCACGAACCTGTCAGACCTATAGGTTTGCCACTGTGCAAGCATGTCTATAATAGATAAGGCTGTTAAGATATTAATGTTTCAAGAAAGGGGTGTATATATTTTGCCTGGCGAAGCTTTTTTTTGCGCTGACTGAATGGAAGCTGATAATGATGAGTTTTTAACTCCGCTGGCCTCGGCTGGTCTAGGGAAGACATTACAAGTCTTCAATGTCTGTCCAAGACCGAGTCAAGACTGAGTACAAATGTATCCGACACCGAGACAAGACCGAGACCTCAATATGTGGTCTCGAGACCAGACTTCAGACACTACAACACTACAACACTGTTCATGAGGGTCTTGAACCTCCCTGTTTCTAGCATTTCTACCGATATCTCTGTAAAAATAAATACTTTACCCAAAAGTATAATGATATTTCCCATTGACTGGTCATGATTTTTCCAGATCCCCTTACAACATACACTGCTCAAACAAATAAAGGGAACACTAAAATAACACATCCTAGATCTGAATGAATGAAATATTCTTATTAAGTACTTTTTTCTTTACATAGTTGAATGTGCTGACAACAAAATCACTCAAAAATGATCAATGGAAATCAAATTTATCAACCCATGGAGGTCTGGATTTGAGTCACACTCAAAATTAAAGTGGAAAACCACACTACAGGCTGATCCAACTTTGATGTAATGTCCTTAAACAACTCAAAATGAGGCTCAGTAGTGTGTGTGGCCTCCACGTGCCTGTATGACCTCCCTACAATGCCTGGGCATGCTCCTGATGAGGTGGCGGATGGTCTCCTGAGGGATCTCCTCCCAGACCTGGACTAAAGCATCCGACAACTCCTGGACAGTCTGTGGTGCAACGTGGCGTTGGTGGATGGAGCGAGACATGATGACCCAGATGTGCTCAATTGGATTCAGGTCTGGGGAACGGGCGGGCCAGTCCATAGCATCAATGCCTTCCTCTTGCAGGAACTGTTGACACACTCCAGCCACATGAGGTCTAGCATTGTCTTGCATTAGGAGGAACCCAGGTCCAACCGCACCAGCATATGGTCTCACAACGGGTCTGAGGATCTCATCTCGGTACCTAATGGCAGTCAGGCTACCTCTGGCGAGCACATGGAGGGCTGTGCGTCCCCCCAAAGAAATGCCACCCCACACCATGACTGACCCACCGCCAAACCGGTCATGCTGGAGGATGTTGCAGGCAGCAGAACGTTCTCCACGGCGTCTCCAGACTCTGTCACGTCTGTCACATGTGCTCAGTGTGAACCTGCTTTCATCTGTGAAGAGCACAGGGCGCCAGTGGCGAATTTGCCAATCTTGGTGTTCTCTGACAAATGCCAAACGTCCTGCACGGTGTTGGGCTGTAAGCAAAACCCCCACCTGTGGACGTCGGGAGCCTCATACCACCCTCATGGAGTCTGTTTCTGACTGTTAGAGCAGACACATGCACATTTATGGCCTGCTGGAGGTCATTTTGCAGGGCTCTGGCAGTGCTCCTCCTGCTCCTCCTTGCACAAAGGCGGAGGTAGCGGTCCTGCTGCTGGGTTGTTGCCCTCCTACGGCCTCCTCCACATCTCCTGATGTACTGGCCTGTCTCCTGGTAGCGCCTCCATGCTCTGGACACTACACTGATAGACACAGCAAACCTTCTTGTCACAGCTCGCATTGATGTTCCATCCTGGATGAGCTGCACTATCTGAGCCACTTGTGTGGGTTGTAGACTCTGTCTCATGCTACCACTAGAGTGAATGCACCGCCAGCATTCAAAAGTGACCAAAACATCAGCCAGGAAGCATAGGAACGGAGAAGTGGTCTGTGGTCACCACCTGCAGAACCACTCCTTTATTGGGGGTGTCTTGCTAATTGCCTATAATTTCCACCTGTTGTCTATTCCATTTGCACAATAGCATGTGCAATTCATTGTCAATCAGTGTTGATTCCTAAGTGGACAGTTTGATTTGTGATCACACAGAAGTGTGATTGACTTGGAGTTACATTGTGTTTAAGTGTTCCCTTTATTTTTTTGAGCAGTGTAGTTTGCAGGTCCATCTGAACCCTGATACTATGACATAACAACCATTTCTGGACCTCACTCCAAAAGCGAGCCACCGATGCTCTATTGAATCTGCAAAGGGCTGACTTTTCAATTACCAATATATTGAGCATTCTTTTTGTAGCAAGTTGTCACGCCCTGACCTTAGAGATCCCTGTTTATTCTCTATATTTTGGTTAGGTCAGGGTGTGACTAGGGTGGGTACTCTAGTTTTTGTATATCTATGTTTTTTTTTCTTTGTTGGCCTAGTATGGTTCCCAATCAGAGGCAGCTGTCTATCGTTTTCTCTGATTGGGGATCATACTTAGGCAACCATTTTTCCCACCTTCAGTTGTGGGATCTTGTCTTTGTTTGGTTGCATGTATTTTTGCACGACGAAGCTTTCTTCATTGTATTGTTTGTTTTTTTGCTGGTTCACATTTTAATAAAATATGATGAACTCAAATCCTGCTGCGCCTTGGTCTACCCTTAACGACGAACGTTACACAAGTATTTTATGTAATAGGTTGAACTGAAACAAACGGATTGATGCATCAATTGTTGTTTTAGACAGTGCATTTGGAAAGTATTCTGACCCCTTTCCTTTTTAGTTAAGTTACAGCCTTATTCTAATATGTATTAAATCAATTAAATCCTAATCAATCTACACACAATACCCCATAATGACAAAGCGAAAACTGGTTTTCAGGAATTTTCGCAAATTTATAACAATGTAAATTGTGAAAAACCTTATTTACATGACTGTTCAGGCCCTTTGCTATGAGACTCAAAATTGAGCTCAGGTGCATCCTGTTTCCATTGATCATCCTTGAGATGTTTCTACAACATGATTGGACTCCACCTGTGGTAAATTCAATTGATGGACATGATTTGGAAAGACACACACCTGTCTATATAAGGTCCCACAGTTGACAGTGCATGTCATAGCAAAAATCAAGCCATTAGGTCAAAGAAATTGTCCGTAGAACTCCGAGACAGGATTCTGTCAAGGCACAAATCTGAGAAAGGGTACCAAAACATCTGCAGCAATGAAGGTCCCCATTAACACAGTGGCCTTTATCATCCTTAAATGGAAAACGTTGGCCACCAAGACTCTTCCTGAGCAATCAGGTAGAAGGGCCTATGTCAGGGAGGTGACCAAGAACCCAATGGTCACTCTGACGGAGCTCCAGAGTTCCTCTGTGGAGAAGGAGAACCTTCCAAAAGGACAACCATCTCTGCTGCACTCCACCAATCCGTTAGGAGTTTGCCAAAAGGCTTGGCATTTGGCCTGAATGCCAAGCGTCACGTCTGGAGGAAACCTATCACCATCCCTCCGGTGAAGCATAGTGGTGGCAGCATCATGCTGTGGGGATATTTTTCAGCGGCAGGGAATGGGAGACTAGTCGGGATTGACAGAAAGAACCATGATGAAAACCTGCTACAGAGCGCTCAGAACCTCAGCACTCCGAACCTCAGACGGGGGCGAAGATTCACTTTCCAACAGGGCAACAACCATAAGCAGCCAAGACACTGCATGAGAGGTTTGATGCTACCTGAGCCTGATGAACCGTACATTAAATACATGTTATAAGCCCTACAGTAAATACATTTTGTGAGCCCTAGCCCACAAATCCCCAAATGAATTTGCCGTTATCCAATACATAGCCTATGATGTAGCTAGAAAAACTAAATAAGTTGATCCCAAAGGAAGATGGCGATGTGTAAATTAGATGCACATTCAGTCCTTTTATTACTGTAGCATATGCTGCACCAAATGTAGGGATCAAAATGGAAATACGTCCCTTTTGTTGTGCAATCCAGGTCACTTTTAAAATTATTTGTGTATATTTGTATTTTTTTACTGACAAATATAATCAATCATCCCAAACTGTGCAGCGGCAATTTTATGAATAGAAAGAGACATCTGTTCCAAAACACCACAAAGTTGAATGACATTGAGATTCTCAAGCCAAGCCTTCGATACTGGGTAAGCCTACAAGGTAGGGAAGAATGTGTTTTTCTGTTTGTCTAGATTCACATAGTCTACTTATAGTGGTGTTGAAAATGCAAACCATGATATTGAAGAGCCCAAAGTCAGTATCTGTTTATTGGTTGTGTGGTGCATTGGCACAGAAACCTGTTGGTGGATAATTCGCTGCATATACAGTGGGGAGAACAAGTATTTGATACACTGCCGATTTTGCAGGTTTTCCTACTTACAAAGCATGTAGAGGTCTGTAATTTTATCATGGGTAAAATTCAACTGTGAGAGATGGAATCTAAAACAAAAATCCATAAAATCACATTGGATGATTTTTAAGTAATTAATTTGCCTTTTATTGCATGACATTATTATTTGATACATTAGAAAAGCAGAACTTAATATTTGGTACAGAAACCTTTGTTTGCAATTACAGAGATCATACGTTTCCTGTAGTTCTTGACCAGTTTTGCAAACACTGCAGCAGGGATTTTGGCCCACTCCTCCATACAGACCTTCTCCAGATCCTTCAGGTTTCGGGGCTGTCGCTGGGCAATACGGACTTTCAGCTCCCTCCAAAGATGTTCTATTGGGTTCAGGTCTGGAGACTGACTAGGCCACTCCAGGACCTTGAGATGCTTCTTACGGAGCCACTCCTTAGTTGCCCTGGCTGTGTGTTTCGGGTTGTTGTCATGCTGGAAGACCCAGCCACGACCCATCTTCAATGCTCTTACTGAGAGAAGGAGGTTGTTGGCCAAGATCTCGCGATACATGGCCCCATCCATCCTCCCATCAATACGGTGCAGTTGTCCTGTCCCCTTTGCATAAAATCATCCCCAAAGAATGATGTTTCCACCTCAATGCTTCACGGTTGGGATGGTGTTATTGGGGTTGTACTCATCCTTCTTCTTCCTCCAAACAAGGCGAGTGGAGTTTAGACCAAAAAGCTCTATTTTTGTCTCACCAGACCACATGACCTTCTCCCATTCCTCCTCTGGATCATCCAGATGGCCATTGGCAAACTTCAGACTGGCCTGGACATGCGCTGGCTTGAGCAGGGGGACCTTGCTTGCGCTGCAGGATTTTAATCCATGATGGCGTAATGTGTTACTAATGGTTTTCTTTGAGACTTTGGTCCCAGCTCTCTTCAGGTCATTGACCAGGTGCTGCCTAGTAGTTCTGGGCTGATTCCTTACCTTCCTCATGATCATTGATGCCCCACGAGGTGAGATCTTGCATGGAGCCCCAGACCGAGGGAGATTGACCTTCTTCCATTTTCTAATAATTGCGCCAACAGTTGTTGCCTTCTCAGCCTTGTAGCCCATCCCAGCCTTGTGCAGGTCTACAATTTTATCGCTGATGTCCTTACACAGCTCTCTGGTCTTGAACATTGTGGAGAGGTTGGAGTCTGTTTGATTGAGTGTGTGGACAGGTGTCTTTTATACAGGTAACGAGTTCAAACAGGTACAGTTAATACAGTGGAGAACAGTGGAGAACAGGAGGGCTTCTTAAAGAAAAACTAACAGGTCTGTGAGAGCCGGAATTCTTACTGGTTGGTAGGTGATCAAATACTTATGTCATGCAATAAAATGCTAATTAATTACTTAAAAATCATACAATGTGATTTTCTGGATTTTTGTTTTAGGTTCTGTCTCTCACAGTTGAAGTGTACCTATGATATAAATTACAGACCTCTACATGCTTTGTAAGAAGGAAAACCTGCAAAATCGGCAGTGTATCAAATACTTGTTCTCCCCACTGTATTTTATATGATTATAGATATGGCATCAAATGTTAAAATCAGATTACCCCCTAGACTGATCATTGTCTTCAACCGTCTCTGATCGTGAAGTAATGAAACAGGCAGGGAGGGTGAGCTCCTCTGCGGTGGTACTCAAACCCTCAACCTTCTGGTCCGTAGCCCTGCATGGCATCGACTGTGCCACAAAAGCAAAGTAGATATCCACGTTTGTAAACACAGGGTCATAGGTTTGGCAACAAGTTTCTCCATTAAGTTAAAGTCAGACATCTCAGAATTCACAAAGTCAAACACAGACTGTGCATCATACCCACGTGATACATCAAAGTAGCCAAGAAATGTTCCTGAATAAAGACCTGGTCATCCACATACCTATCGATAAGTGACAACTGCTAGAAAATGCACTGCGTCAACATCTCTATAAATCTCACTTTCAATGGGTGATGTGATGGAAGCTATCAAATCGTTCTGAATTGATTTTGACATTCCAGAGAAGACAGTAGAAATGTCCATATGATCAGCAAATAAAGCATAATAACATGCAATTACCTCTGCAAGCTCCTTGTAGTTCCCCTTGTTAGTGGAACTTTCCCTCTCATTGTGCCCTCTAAAAGCCACATCTTTTACATGCCCAAAAACGCAGTAGTATCAAATAGCTGCTTTTTAACATCCCTGTTTGTTCTTACCGTCAATTTGTGTTGTGCATTTTGAATATGCAGACCTTCGGCGATTACGTGATCGATGCAGCTTTTTCGAAGAGGCTTGAATCTGATGTGGGCAATGAAAGGGTTTCTTCAACAACAAAAAATCCACTACATTGACGTTAGCATTAGCTAGCCATTCGGGCGGAGAAAAGTGCACTCTGGTTAGCAAGGCAAATTTAAATAAATTGCACTAATCACAAAATGTTATAAAACCAATAATATAATCTACCTCCTCCTTCTCCTGAAGTTTGAAGAAACTCATTTGAATTGAATAATATCCCAAAAATTCTCAACGACCACTAAGCACTATCTCAATCTTGTTTCGTTCTCTTTTCCTTTGATTGAATTGACAACATGTTAGTTCATACTGCAAAAGATTTTATTGGTTGGAGGATGTTCTCCGGAAGTTACCATAATTACCCTGTAGGTCTATGGAGCACGAGCCTCCTTGGTTTTGTATTGAAGTCAATGTAGCCAGAGGAGGACAGAAAATAGCTGTTCACCTAGAAGGTGCTGTTGAAGCTACTGTAGATCTTAATAGAACAGTGTGTTTTAATCAGGTATTCGGTGACACGTGAATATACGTATTTAGTATAGTTTTATCTAAAAGTAACTTTTTAATTTCATAAAAATAATTTTTTTCTGAAATTCACTGAGTAGGATGGTCCTCCCCTTCCTCCTCTGAGGAGCCTCCACTGATGTCAGCATACTGTAGGTATTGTTATCAATTCCACAGGATTCTCTGATAAATCCCCTTCTCCCTTGCCTGTCTCATCTGAAACACTGTATGTCCACACTGTCTTTAGATGGTAACATCCTGCAGTGCATTAGACCTGGGCTTCGGCTCATGGACGCACGCACACACACACACACACACACACACACACACATTAATAGTGAGTGTGTGTCCAGGGATGGCCGGCTAAGTCCTCCTGCAGATCTGTTTGAGTTTTTTGTGGAGTCTGTAGTTTTACGTAACACATATTTATTGACAGCCTGCAGGGAGGTAGCTAGCTAGGGCTGGATGCTAACGAACACAGAAGGAATCCTCACAGCAGCAGCAGCGCTTTTGGGCTCATATGGGAAGATTCACGCAGATTCCTCTACATATTTAATTACATTAGCCACGGTTCATAAAGCAGTGCAGGACTCTGGAGCAAATATGCATCTCCAAAAGAGTTGTAGAGTTTTCTACTGTAAGCTACACAGGGTAAAGAGATGGTTAGTTCGCACAAAATGGCATCTCTCTCTGTGTTTATTGCTTACCAAGAATCCAGTGACGACAACAATGCTAGCTGATGTGGTTATGTGCCGCCAGTCAGCCAGGGGCCGCCAGTCAGCACAATGAGCACCTGCTTGTCCCAAGCAGCCCCTCTGTCCATAAAATGGTAGACTCAGCACTGTCAAACAGTGGAGGCCGGTGGGAGGAGCTATAGGAGGACTGGCTCATTGTAATGTCTGGAATGGAATATATGCAAATGAGTCAAACACATGGTTTCCATATGTTTGATGTGTTTGATACCGTTTCATTTATTCCATTCCAGCCATTACAAAGAGCCCGTCCTCCTGTAGCGCCTCCCACCCGCCTCCACTGCTTTCAAATGACTCAAAGAAATTCTGCTCGCACGGAATGTCTCAGCATGTTGTGACGCAGGAGTAGACAACTTTCAAAGAAAAGCTTGAAAGACTTGTGGAAAAGAAAGAACTGTCTTTCAGCCGAAACATTAAGAGTGCCTTGGCAAGGTCACAGAATATTGTTGGATCAGCCCTTAAGAACTGGGCCTATTCTTGTCATGCTGTTTGGTAGGTGCAATGCATTAGCAATTTCTAATTGGAAAATATATGGACAACAAAGGAATGCTAATAGCAATCAGAGACAGGCCAGCCATTTTCAGGGAGCTAGCTCCACTGGCTATTGGCTATAGTAGCAAACTGCCAGGAAAAATGGAGGCTAAATTAGCTGTCATGTGAAGGCCTATACTCCAATGGAGTCTCTTGACCTTTTGAGAGACTCATTGAATGGCAAAGTTCTGATGATGATGTTGCTTTGTGTGCGTCATTCCAAGCTCAACAAATATGTATCGCAACAACTTTTGAGAAGCACATGATTCTTATCCATTTGGAGTATAATGCTGAGAAAGAAAGAAAAAAAGCAAGAATAATAGATTGGACACCGTCGTCGCTGTAAGAAAACATGTGACAACTTTGTGTCCAAATCTTCATCAAGTTTTCAGCTCCAACTCTAATCATGGCTGGGTGTTTAAGAAGCTGATGAATATGAATGAGCTTTGCTTAATTATTGCCCCAGTTTGAGGAGATTCCGCCGAGTGGGGGGATGTGAGGGGGGAGACTTAATCTTCATGGAAGAGGATAATCTCCCAGCACCTGCGAGATGACGATGACACATATCTTAAGCCCTAAAAATAAATAAAGAGTGTCGCAAACTCTATATGCAAGCTCCCAGTAATTTATTGGTTAAACCACCAACTTTTCGGCATGGTCTCACTGTAGTGATGCTGAAATGTTGGTGGTTTAAGCGATAAATTACTGGGAGCTTGTGTTTAGAGTGTGTAAATCGCTTTATTTATTTTTAGGGCTAACTCACCATTAGTCAGCACCTCTACCAACTTTTTGGGTGGTGTGCACCAGCTCATGCTTTTTATTAGACATATACAGTGGCTTGCAAATGTATTCACCCCCTTGGCGTTCTTCCAATTTTGTTGCCTTACAACCTGGAATTAAAATGGATTATGGGGGGGTTTGTATCATTTGATTTACACAACATGCCTACCGCTTTGAAGATGTAAAAGAAGAAATAAGACAAAAAAACTGAAAACTTGAGCGTGCTTAACTATTCACCCCCCCAAAGTCCATACCACCTTTTGCAGCAATTACAGCTGCAAGTCTCTTGGGGTATGTCTCTATAAGCCTGGCACATCTAGCCACTGGGATTTCTTCCCATTCTTCAAGGCAAAACTGCTCCAGCTCCTTCAAGTTGGATGGGTTCTGCTGGTGTACAGCAATCTTTAAGTCATACCACAGATACTCAATTGGATTGAGGGCTGGGCTTTGACTAGGCCATTCCAAGACATTTAAATGTTTCCCCTTAAACCACTCAAGTAATGCTTTAGCAGTATGCTTAGGGTCATTGTCCTGCTGGAAGATAAACCTCTGTCCCAGTCTCAAATCTCTGGAAGACTGAAACAGGTTTCCCTCAGGAATTTCCCTGTATTTAGCTCCTTCCATCATTCCTTCAATTTTGACCAGTTTCCAAGTACCTGCCGATGAAAAACATCCCCACAGCATGATGCGGCAACCACCATGCTTCACTGTGGGGATGTTGATCTCGTGCTGATGAGAGGAGTTAGGTTTGCACCAGGCATAGCATTTTCCTTAATGGCCAAAAAGCTTTTTTTCATCTGACCAGAGAACCTTCTTCCATGTGTTTGGGGAGACTCCCACATGCCTTTTGGCAAACACCAAACATGTTTGCTTATTTTTTTCTTTAAGCAAATACTTTTTTCTGGCCACTCTTCCATAAAGCCCAGCTCTGTGGAGTGTACGGCTTAAAGTAGTTCTATGGACAGATACTCCAATATCCGCTGTAGAACTTTGCAGCTCCTTCAGGGTTATCTTTGGTCTCTTTGTTGCCTCTCTGATTAATGGCCTCCTTGCCTGGTCCGTGAGTTTTGGTGGGCGGTCCTCTCTTGACAGGTTTGTTGTAGTGCCATATTCTTTCCATTTTTTTAATAATGTATTTAATGGTGCTCCGTGGGATGTTCAACGTTTTGGATATTTTTTAATAACCCAACACTGATCTGTACTTCTCCACAACTTTTTCCCTGACCTGTTTGGAGAGCTCATTGGTCTTCATGGTGCCGCTTGCTTGGTGGTGCCCCTTGCTTAGTGGTGTTGCAGACTCTGGGGCCTTTCAGAACAGGTGTATATATACTGAGATCATGAGAAAGATTATGTGACACTTAGATTGCACACAGGTGGACTTTATTTAAATAATTATGTGACTTCTGGAGGTAATTGGTTGCACCAGATCTTATTTAGGTATTTCATAGCAAAGGCGGTGAATAAATATGCACGCACCAATTTTCCGTTTTTTTATTTTGTATTCTTTGAAACAAGTGGGGTTTTTTTCACTTCACCAATTTAGACTATTTTGTGTATGTCCATTGCATGAAATCCAAATAAAAATCCATTTAAATTACAGGTTGTAATGCAACGAAATAAGAAAAACGCCAGGGGGATGAATACTTTAGCAAGGCACTGTATTAAGCCCCCCATGATAAACGTGTCCACCCTAATCTCACAGGGCTACTTAATAGGGAATAACAGCGGTCCTACCACGGGTTGGAGAAAAAAAAACTAAATAAGAGAGAGTGAGTGAGGAGGAGTGAGGGAAGGGGGAGAGAGAAGAGAGAGAAAGGGGAGACGAAAAGAGTGAGAAACAGATAGGGAGAGAGTGAAGGAAAAAATTAAAGAGTGATGGAGAGAAAGTCAGAGAGAAGACACTCAGGCATTTCCTGACCTCTCTGATGGTAGAAGCAGACGTGTCGGTCTAGCTAACCTGCCGGTTGCCTCTCGGCTGCGCCTCCCTCAGTTCGACGCCCAGATGCTTGCCAGCGTATGCCTCTGAGCTTATCAGGCACTCCCAGACACTGACTCCAGCGCATGGAGAGTGGGGAGAGCCCAGGCGCAGTGAAAAGAGCGTAACGGAGAGGAGTAGTAGGTGAGTTTACCAAGATGAAGCAGACGCATCGGGGTCTTATTTTTCTTCCCCCTCCAAACACTTCTTTCGTTGCTGGTGCCTGGACCTCTCTAGGGATAGTGGCAGTAGTAGGTTTTATTGGTTTCCCGCAGTCAAAGACTGAATTGTGAACCAATTTACAATCGTAACATCAATCATATATATAATTATCAAATAGTGAAATCCTGAACTAGCGAAACACTTAATACAACACTGAGACTGTCTTGACTGGGAAGTGTCTAGACTGGGAAGTGACTCACAGTGTACTGTAAAGAAGGTTTAATAAAGGTGGAAGAAGCTTTTTAGTAGTTTAGAGTTATTGTTTTATTTACTAGGTTCAATTATTTTTAAGGTTGAGTGGAAGAGGCTATATGGGCATGTTCATCATCATAAAACAAAGTATATTTCTTGACATGAAGGTTTACATACAGCATGTGTGCAGTTGTAATGAAGAGGGAGACGTACAGTAAATCCAACATTAAAATGTCATCAGCTAGTACATATGGCATCGTAAAATGTCAAAAGCCATCCTTGCTGATGCCAGTTTATTAATTTGTCAATCAATCAATCTTTATCATCCCAGAGGGAGATATTTAATGTGCAAGAAGGCATCACACATAAAAACAATAAAACATATACAATTCATACAATGGAAACAGCTGAATGTTGATTTTAAACCCTTTTTACAAAATATGCAATGATTACATGTAGCCAATTTTCTGCCAACCAGGAATGATTATGTTACAAACTTTTCCCCCCCTCACAACAGTCATCATACAGTCTGAACTGCCATTAATAATTTACTATTTTTGTGAATTTGACTGTCATTTTGACAGTGCTTTGCATTGAGCCTGCATTTGGCCACACTTATGACAGAGAAATTGCAGCCATTTTGACTGGTAGGGTTCAGGTAAAGTGCTCGCCAATATAATGGCTAGCACTCTCCAGCCCTCTAATCGACTATATAATGTAATTTTGTCTGCTTCGGCAATTCATTGACAGGAGCATCCAAGGAGCTTGTTGTTCTCTCTGTTGACATCTAAGGCAGGGAAAACACACAATTATCATCTCATTACTGTGCTTCTCCATCACTGTAATCCTGACATTTTATACACCTCTGGGTATGTCACTGGCTGCTATCTGTAGCAGTGGTTGAGTGGTGGTGGTGGGAAGGGGGAGGAGAGTGGAGGAGAGGTGTAGGGATGGGGAGGAGAGAGGTAGGATGTGGGAGAGAGATGGAGGGCATAAAGAGGTAATAAAGGACAGCTTTAATTTCCATCAGCCACTCAACAGCCAATCGTTATCCATCTGCTGCCTTCACATAACAACCTGCTCGGGTTTAAATCTATTTGACATTCATGAATATCAGCAGAAAAATTGAATGGTTAGATAAAACTGTACCCGGGGAAGAAAATAAATAAAACAGGGAGAAAATATGATTTGCTGAATCCACACTGACCATTAAAAAGTGCTCCAGAACAACACTGCTTATGGATTCAGCATGTGTCAATGTCAATGTATTATTAGAAACCCTTTGTTTAGTAGTCATTGCAGAAAATGTCATGGGATGACATACACTGGGAAAAGAAATCTAGTTCCTTCAACTAAATATGATTAAGTAACTGGTTCCACCGCCTGTGTTTTGTTGGCTCAACTCTTCGGTCAAAGTGTTACCTGAACTTAACATTTTTAGTTGGCCCAAACTTAGCTCCAAGATGGGAAAACAGGCAGAAATGGCCTCATATGTTCATTCAACTATTATTTGGACATCTTACCTAAAAAAAAAAGGCTTTGGTACTATATAGCTACACACAGTGCTTTAAACATACAATGTATTTAACACATATGAGTGCACTGAGCAAGTTAATTTTATCACGTTTCAGGTAAGACCCAAATGTGTTGAAGTAAAAAAATGTTTATTACAGCAACAGGGGCAGGTAAAAGACAGGTCAAGTCAGACAGGGATCAATAATCCAGAGTAGTGGCAAAGGCACAGGACGGCAGGCAGGCTCAGGGTCAGGCAGAGTGGTCAGGTAGGCGGGCTCAGAATTAGGACATGCAAAGATCAAAACCAGGAGAGCAAGAAAAAGAGAGACTGGGGAAAAGCAGGAGCTGAGAAACAATTGCTGGTTGACTTGACAAGCAGGTATAAATACACAGGGAATAATGGGGGACACCTGGAAGGAGGTAGAGACAAGCACAAAGACAGGTGAAAGACATTTATACAGTAATTCATATTCAACATTTCCTCCCTTGGGGTTTGAACTCACAACCTCTTGCCACCATGTTTGATTCAAGAATTGATATCACCTGTATTGCTACACTTCGCACTTCAAAGCAGATCTCAGCTCTTAAAAGTACATTCAAGAAAAATTACAGGCCTCTCTCATCTTTTTAAGTGGGAGAACTTGCACAATTGGAGGCTGACTAAATACTTTTTTGCCCCACTGTAACTACAGGGAAAAAAAACAAAAATACTTAAATAAATCAATCAATTCAATGATGAGAGAATAGTCTGGATGACTGATAATTGACACAGAAGATCAGAAAGCCATGAAGAGGTTGTGTGTTCAAATCCCAGGTGAGGACATGTTGAATAATAATTACGCCATAAATAAACATTGAAAGGTGTGTCAAATATGTAAGTTGAAAGCATTCTATGTTAAAAATCTTTGTGTGTCTAAACAGTTGCACAGCCCTTTTCAGTTAAGATGCCCAAACAATAACTTCTACTTGAACGAACACATAATGTTAAATTGATTGCATATTTTGACAAAGTTTTCTCAAGTTGGAGCAAAGCTTATCTTTATCTTCAGGAACATATTTTTGGGGGGGGGGGGGGGGGGGGGGGGGTTCAGGTAACATTTCGACCGAAAAGTTTAGTAAACAAAAAAAAGGCTGTGGAACCAGTTACTTAATAATAATTAGTTGAAACAACTAGATTTGTGGGTGTTGTTTTTTTTTTTTACATTGTAGACATGAAGGAATGTGGTTTGTGATGACTTATGGAAGAAATATTGTGGTTTGTGAGGACGTTGTGGAGGACTCCCAGTAGTGTGGTGTACTGGGGATTACAGTTATTTGTATTGCTTTGGTACTATCTTCCTGTGGAGAACTTTCAGAACTCTTAGTACAAAACTCCAAACTGGTAACACTTGTAACGCAGCCAGTCTCACATTCAATATCTTTCATTGTGCATTCATTTGCCTTGTAGACATCTTTCGACACCACAACCATTGATCCAGAATAAAAGTTTACTGTGAAATATAATGAGTACATCACCAAAACACAACACAATGATATCTTCTCAATTTAGTGATTTTAACAACCACTTAATCCAATAGCATAACATTTAAGATACGTTTCAAAATTGCCCCTTGAATGTAGTACGCTACGCTACTGTAAATTACAGTAAATGAAACTGTCTTCACATAAGCCAATAATACACTTGCACTACCCATTACAATGGACTGAACATCAAATTTAAATAATTTCTATCCTGTGAACAAAGGTGTGACCGTTGAATACACCTTTCACAATGTAATCAAATTAAAGAAACAACATTTAACAGGCACTAGTTTGCATCAAGCCTGTCTTGAGCATTTGGCCACAGGTTGTCATTGAAATTGCAGTAAATATCTTTATTGTTCATGCACCTGGGGACAAACCTTTTGGCATGGTGAATCCAAGCCTGACATCAGTCTGGATTGAAATCATTGCATGCCTCATCCATGGCCTGGAGGATGGCGGTACGCTCATGGGGATGGCAATCATACATCTACACCTGTATTGTAATCGTGTATTGAATTTTCCCACTGGGGTCACATCGAATAGAAGTTTTTGCTAAGTTTTTGCAAAAACTTCTATTCGATGTGACCCCAGTGGGAATCGAAAACCACAACTCTGTTGTTGCTAGTGCGATGCTCTTATGAACTGAGACATTTACAGGTCCACTACAATACATAAGTGCAAAACATTGCATATACATTGCATATATTCTGGTATTATAGTACTGTGTTGGCCAAAGCAATTTTAGTAAAGTAGTGTTTTGGACTTTCTTGTTATGGACTTTCTGGATTATTTTCGGCTTGGTATTGCATTGATATTGTATTACTGCACTGTAGCAGCTAGAAACAAGCATTTCGCTGCACCTGCTGTAACATCTGCTAACACAACAAATAAACTGATTTCATTAGAGTTTTTACAAACAGTACATCTCTGATCTTATCAATATCAGATTTGTTTTAACTTTCTGTGAGTATATACTGTATCTTACTTTTTGGGTTTATACTTTACAGACATCAGTGGTGGAAAAGTACCCAATGGTCATACTTGAGTAAAAGTAAAGATACCCTAATAGAAAATGACTCAAGTAAAAGTCACCCAGTATAATACTATTGAGTAAAAGTCTAAAATTATTTTGTTTTAAATATACTAATGTTTTAAAAGTAAAAGTTAAAGGTTTACCAAACATTTAAGTGATCATCAGTTGAGAGCAGCTGCCATGTCAGCTAACAATATTTAGATTGGTAAATTAGTCTAGCCAGCTCTCTAAACTTCATGGCCGAATACCGACCAGGCACTCAGGGCCCAGGGGCCCTGTCCTACAGGTGACCCCCACTGATTTTGTTGGTCACTCTCTCTTATGTAGTTCTCAAAATCTGTAGAAGACAAACAGTTTACATCTTAAATCTATAAGTTTACTAAATGTTTAAGTGATCATCAATTGAGCAGTCGGATTTAGTCATTTTAAAATGCCTTTTAACAAAATGTTAAATAATCACAACAAAAATAATCTGAGCATTGCCTTCTGAGAGGCAATTACTTTATACTCAATTTGCCATGTCAGCTAACAATATTTAGATTGGTAAATTAGTCTAGCCAGCTCTCTAAACTTCATGGACGAATATAGACCGGGCTCGTGCCCAGGATCCCTGACCTCCAAGTGAACCCCATTGATTTTGTTAGTCACTCTCAATCAGATATCATTAACATGGCATAAGTCATGGCAAAATGTGTAGAATTGCAGGAAATTAGCTATAAAAAAAACTAAAGTCAATGTCCGCTCTGCCACGGAAATCTAATTAGCATAATAATAAAAACAAACAAATCTGTTGTTTTTTGTTGCCTCATTCCACAGTATCCACTTCCGCATCTGCAGTGAAAGGTGACAGACCTAGAGCGGTCTTCTCACAAAATTATCTGGAGCGTCCGAACGGTTTGGCCTACAAAACTATTATGACTCCTTTATGGAAAGATGAGACTCACAAACACGATCGTGTTATCCATTTTCTCATGTGACCCGAAACGATGCCCTTAATTAATCTTCCCCAGAAACATCCACAGGGTTATGGTTCCCACAGAGCGTGGAGTACACACATGGACTATAGGAAGTGTCTCCAACAGGGCAGGTCTGTGTGTGTGTGTGTGTGTGTGTGTGTGTGTGTGTGTGTGTGTGTGTGTGTGTGTGTGTGTGTGTGTGTGTGTGTGTGTGTGTGTGTGTGTGTGTGTGAGAGAGAGAGAGAGAGAGAGAGAGAGAGAGAGAGAGAACAGAGTAGTAATCTTATAGAGACTACAGTGACCACAGAGACTCCAATATCACCTCCACAGCACAGCAGCCATCAAGGGCTACTCTCTGCCTCTGCCCTACGGTAGGTATTGAATGATGATGATTGGGTCCAGACAAGGTCAGACTGAGGTGTGCTCAGGTCATTGAGAGAGATAGGGACATTGTTCTGCCGCGGATTGGAAATGGTACCTGTGTTCTCCTATGAGAAGAGCTGAAAGTGGCTAAACTCTTTGAGAAGTAAGGGTATGCTTTGTATTGAACAGTAATTCCAGAAACAACACTGAGAATAAATGTCCTTAACACTGGTTCCTGGTACGTAATGCATTAATAAAATGATATATTATATATATATTCTGATGTTCTATGATGGTCGTCATTGGCGCTCTCAATTATTAACTCAGGGTAAGCTCTTTAGAACTCTGTCCAACAGGCCGGCCTTCCCCATGGAAGAGGTCACATCGACAGCACACATGACATATACAGACCCTTGCCATGCTTTGTTATGCAGTTATCCAATGATACAGCAAAAACATATTATGGCACTATTATGGCTGTATATTTTGCGTGAATATCAACAAAAAATATGACAATAAAAATATACACTAGAAATATAATGCCACTGCACTATGGTACAGAAATAACAGCAAAAAAATTATACTGCAAAAATACTGCAAACAGTGTTTCCCAAACTCGGTCTTGGGGACCCCAAGGGGTGCATGTTTTGGTTTTTCCCTTAGCACTACACAGTTGACTCAAATAATCTGATCATTAAGCTTTGGGAAAAGCTACTGAAAGACATGGTACTGCGTTTCTCATGGAATTCTGGAATATCGATTGCATTGAATGAATCTATTCCACATCCTTTACATTCTTTTCCATTGGGTTACATAAACAGGTTCCACTGCCAGATAAACGTATTGGTATAATTTACATTTGTCCACTCACACACCCACTAGAAAAATAAATAGCTACCAGCTAACTAGGAAATAGAAATAGCGGCTAACACAATTTATCCACAACTTGCCAAGAAAATAAAAACTTGCCAAGAAAAGACAAACTAGCTGTTTGTAGATGTAAGAAACAATCTAATAGTGTAATTATAAAAGACTTGTGGATTTACAGCTGAAGTTGGAAGTTTACATACTCTTAGGTTGGAGTCATTAAACTTGTTTTTCAACCACTCCACAAATTTCTTGTCAACAAACTATAGTTTTGGCAAGTCAATTAGGACATCTACAGTCATTCTTCCAACAATTGTTTACCGACAAGATTACTTCACTTATAATTCACTGTAACACAATTCCAGTGGGTCAGAAGCTTACATACACTAAGTTAACTGTGCCTTTAAACAGCTTGGAAAATCCCAGAAAATTATATCATAGCTTTAGAAGCTTCTGATAGGCTAAATGACATCAAAAATTTATTTTTTTATTAATATGTAGAAACTGGGTTCTCCAGCTTGACCACACTGCTGTCTCTAGCTCCACACCCACCCCACCATCTAGACGTGTCAAGGTTAGTGTCTTTACTGTAGGGAAGCAAATGATCCATCATGTATGACATTCCTGGGAGTGTGTAAACTTCAATTTTTTATTACCATAGAATGTTTGTTTTCTAGCTATGTACTTGAAAATGTATAAATTGACCAATTTGGCACATTTGGGCAAACTCCTGGCAACTTAATTTGTGGTAAGGTAATTCTTCACTGGTTCAGTCTGAAACGTTGCACACCCACTACTGCCATGTTGTGGACAACATGTAAGTTACACCTAGGATGATATCTTAATGTATGGTTTTTCTATTAAATTTCAATTATTTTTTATTTTTTTGAAAACACATGCTTTTTTGTTTATAGTATCTTTTACCAGGTCTAATGTTTTATATTCTCCTACATTAATTTCACATTTCCACAAACTTCAAAGTGTTTCCTTTCAAATTGTATCAAGAAAAGGCATATCCTTGCTCCAGGTCCTGAGCTACAGCCAGTTAGATTTGGGTATGTCTCTTCAGGCGATTTTTTTTTTTTAAAGAGTCGAATCCTTAATCCAGTTCTTACATTACTCGCCATATAAAACTAAATTTTATTTCTGGGACCCTCAGGATGACAAATCAGAGCAAGACTACTGAATGTTAGTACATTATTTACCATCAGAGGTGAATGTATCAAACCAGTTGGACATGATAAGTGTTTTGTTGTTGTGCACTATCCTAAAACAATAGCATGGTATGTTTTTTCTGTACTAGTTACTGTAAATTGGACACTGCAGTTAGCTTAACAATAATCAAAGCTTTCTGCCCATATAAGACATGTCAATGAAGGGCAGTCAATCCAGAAAATATCAAGAACTTTTAAACTTTCTTCAAGTGCAAAAATCATCAAGCACTATGATGAAACGGGCTCTCATGAGGACTTCCACTGGAAAGGAAAACCCAGAGTTAACTCTGCTTCAAAGGATAAGTTTATTAGAATTACCAGCCTCAGAAATTGCAGCACTAATAAATGCTTCACGGTTCAAGTAACATACACATCTCAACATCAGCTGTTGAATTTTCTCCACAGATTGCTGAAGGAAGACAGCCTGACCACACGTAACTCTGGAAAATACAGAAATAATGTGAGATCAATAAAAGTAGTTCCAATCATGTTGAAGGTAAATTAAATAATCATAAATGCTTTACACACCAAGTGTTGTCATTGATTCTTTGTAGAGACGCCACACCGCTGCTTTTGTCACATGAGATGGCAGAAGCTTTCCACCAAAGTGTTTGTGTCCTGGGTGGCGTCCTGGTAATACTATTGCACTATATTCTGTGTAGTTGTTGATGAAGTTCACAACTCGCTGCAAGTCCTCGTGCTTCAGGTGTAACCCTCTCAGTCACGGATGCCATGGTTGCCCTTAGTTTGAAGATGTAATTCGGAAACAGGTGTTTTACACAACAGCCGTCTGTGTTCTCTTTTCAACTCCCTCTGCATTTGAAATCAAACGCCAGAATTGTATTCATCTCCTTATCATACTCTGCTTCTACCAGACATTGCACTGATTTCAAAACTCGGTCAACTTCTTCCGTGACAACAATATTGTTGGTTGACATTTCTTCCCCATCACTGTCATCAGAAGACTCTGCAATGTCTTCTTCAATGAAAATGTTTTTACCTAAATCAGAGATTTCCTCATTGTCTGTCGATATTGAATCATAACCATTCAGGGCAGTAACAATATTGAGAGCATTAGCAATACATTTGCAGTTCGCCATGACTAATGTTATATATATTTTTTAAATGCAGTAGAAAGGATTATCTACACATAACGAGCAGCTCATTTTATAGACAGAAGATGCTATACAGCAGATCAATCTGAAACTCATCTCTCAGCATGTCCATGCCCATCCATGTCCAGCCGATCATGGCTAGAGGGAAGGTTCCTGACTTTGTCTGTGGCTAAACCAATTAGGCTGGTAATTTAAAAACTTTATTCTTATTTACAGATGGCATACAAGTTTGTTATTAAGGTAAACATTTTCCATAAGGCATTTCTGGCAAAAAACACATTTTGATAAAAAATTCATACAAATGTTCAAATGATACTCCTGTACTGAGTAAAGGGTCTGAATACTTATGTAAATGTAATGTTTAACTTTTTTATTTTCAAGAAGTTTGCAAATATTTCTAAAATCCAGTTTCGCTTTGTCATTATTGGGTATTGTGTGTAGATTGAGGAGGGATTTAAAAAAAATCAATTTTAGAATAAGTCTGTAATGTAGCAAAATGTGGAAAAAGTGAGAAGCGGTCTGAATACTTTCCGAATGCACTGTAGTTCTTGTTTTTAATTTTCATGGTATTACACCGGTAGGTGATTATAATTAACATTATAATTAAGCAATAGGCTTGAGTGTTGTGGTATATGGCCAATACACCACAGCTAAGGGCTGTTTTTATTCATGGCACAATGCGGAGTGCCTGGATACAGCCCTTAGCCATGGTATATTGGCCATATACCACAAATCCTCAAGGTTCCTTATTGCTATCATAAACTGGTTACCAATGTAATGAGAACACTAAAAATAAATGTTTTGTCATACGTGTGGTATACAGTCTGATATACCACAGCTTTCAGCCAATCAGCATTCAGGGCTCGAACCACCACTCGTGCGTATGCATGTGCAGTTCAAATATAAAGCACATCTTTGTGATTGAGCACCCCAAAGCCTACCAAACAACCCCAAACAGGTAGCCCAAATAGCCCAAAATACACCCCAAAAAACACAAACAGTAAGCCAAACCCAAACACCCCCAAAGAGTTACCCCAAAGTACCCCAAATAACCAACCTCAAATAATCCCAAAATGTACCCCAAACAAATCCAAACAACCCAAAAACAGGTACCCCAAAGTATCCCAAAATACCCCAAACAACCTAAAATACCCTAAAGAACCCCAAACAGGTACCCCAAAGTACCCCAAACAACTCCAAACCAGTACCCAAAAATACCAAACACCAAACCTCAAAAACCTTTCCCCCCAAAGTTTTACAAACAATCCCAAAAAACAACCCTAAAGTACCCCAAACGACCCCAAACAGGTACCCCAAAATACCCCAAATAATCCCAAACAGGTTACCAAACTACCCAAAACAGGTACGTACCCCTTAAGTACCACAAACGACCCAAGAAAAAACCCTGAAACAACCCCAAGCAGGTACCCTAAAATACCCAAAACAACTCCAAACAGGTACCCTAAAGTACCACAAACACCAAACTACCCCAAACAGGTACCTGAAAGTATCCCAAACAACCCCAAATAGGTGACATACAGTTCCCCAATGAACCCCAAAAAACAACAAACAGATACCACTTAAGTACCCCAAACAACCCCTGAAAAACCCCAAACAGGTACCACAGACAACCCCAAACATCCCCAAACAGGTGAAACAAAGTACCCCAATCAACTCCAAACAGGTACCCAAGGTATACTGCCAGATCACTGACCTGTTCGAGTTCTGCATGGCCACGCAGTCGTGGGTGAACATGGAGTACAAAATGGAACTAAGCACACACCCCTGGAGGGCCCCGTGTTGAATCTCAGCATGGTGGTGTTATTGCTTTATGCTTTTGAAAATAAAGAAGGCATGCATTTTCTGGGTCTGTGTTTTATCTTTTCGTGGATATTGCACCTGAGCTGTAAAAAAAGCCTTATCAACATTTGAGTCAAAGGGAATCTGTCAAAGATATGTATAAATTAAAAAATAAACAAATTGCACTTAAGCACATATTCTGCAAATTATGGAATTCACACCTACACTACCGTTCAGAAGTTTTGGGTCACTTAGAAATGTCCTTGTTTAAAAATTTAAAAAAATTGAGAACATCAAATCGATCAGAAATACAGTGTAGACATTGTTAAATGTTGAAAATGACTATTGTAGCTGAAAACGGCAGATTTTTTATGAAATATCTACATAGACGTACAGAGGCACATTACATTATCAGCAACCAACACTCCTGTGTTCCAATGGCACGTTGTATTAGCTATTCCAAGTTTATAATTTTAAATGGCTAATTGATTATTAGAAAACCCTTTTGCAATTATGTTAGCACAGCTGAAAACTGTTGTGCTGTTTAAAGAAGCAATAAAACTCGCCATATTTAGACTAGTTGAGTATCTGGAGCATCAGCATTTGTGGGTTCGTCTCGTGAGCGCTGAGCAGCAGCCAAAACGAGCAGTTGCTTGCACACTTGCAGACTGTCTGTTGTTTTTTTTCCATCTCCGTCATTCCCGGTCACAACTTGGAGACTTGTGTCACGTTCTGACCATAGTTCTTGTGTGTTTTCCTTGTTTTAGTGTTGGTCAGGACGTGAGCTGGGTGGGCATTCTATGTTGTGTGTCTAGTTTGTCTATTTCTATGTTTGGCCTGATATGGTTCTCAATCAGAGGCAGGTGTTAGTCATTGTCTCTGATTGGGAACCATATTTAGGTAGCCTGTTTTGTGTTGGGATTTGTGGGTGGTTGTTTCCTGTCTTTGTGTTTTCTGCACCAGTTAGGACTGTTTCGTAATTTTTTTTAAATTTTTTTTTAAATTTTTTTATTTTTTGGCCACGTTTATTGTTTTGTAGTCTGTTCATGTTTAGTTTCTCTTATTAAAGAACCATGAACTTTAACCACGCTGCATTTTGGTCCTCCTCTCCTTCCAAGGAAGAAAGCCGTTACAACTTGTTTACGTGCTGCAGTGCGTTTTGTTGCTAACATTACTTTGCTACCTAACAACTTTACTGTTTTTACTTTTTAATTACTTATATTTTTTGTATTTCCTTCTCAACTTTTTTCTTCCCATTCATCTTTTTCACTCCGGACACTTTATCTGGAAGTGGTTTGTCAGGACCTCCACCAGCCGAAGCTAAGTAGTAACATTAACATGATGCCTTCCAATTGCAGTCACTGTACTCATAATATACAGGAGAACAATCGCCTTACGGCGAGGATAGCTGTGCTGCAAGCCCAGCTTCGGACGCAATCGTTAGGCAAGGGTCATTTCAGTGTAGGAAAGGATGAAACAGCGTCTGTGCCACCAGTAAGTACATATACACAGTCCCTGCAGCCGGACAACTTTCTCATGGCTTCTAGAGGGAAATGCTGTAGGAATGCTCAACCGGTGTCGCTTATTCAGCCGACATAAACTTTCAACCGGTTCTCCCCATTAAGCAGGGAGTCGGAGTCAGAGGCCGAGCCTTCTCTGGGCTCTACTCCTCCCGTTACGGGGTCTGAGACGCCGAAGCCTCCCACCATTAGCTCTGACAAATTGAAAACCCAAGTCATTGGCGACTCCATTACCCGCAGTATTAGACTTCAAAATAATCATCCAGCAATCATACACTGTTTACCAGGGGGCAGGGCTACCGACGTTAAGGCTTATCTGAAGATGGTGCTGGCTAAAACTAAAGCGAGTGTAGAGAGTATAGGGATATTGTTATCCACGTCGGCACCAACGATGTTAGGATGAAACAGTCACCAAGCGCAACATAGCTTCAGCCTGTAAATCAGCTAGAAAGATGTGTCGGCATCGAGTAATTGTCTCTGGCCGCCTCCCAGTTAGGGGGAGTGATGAGCTCTACAGCAGAGTCTCACAACTCAATCACTGGTTGAAAACTGTTTTCTGCCCCTCCCAAAAGATAGAATTTGTAGATAATTGGCCCTCTTTCTGGGACTCACCCACAAACAGGACCAAGCCTGGCCTGTTGAGGAGTGACAGACTCCATCCTAGCTGGAGGGGTGCTCTCATCTTATCTACGAACATAGACAGGGCTCTAACTCCCCTAGTTCCTCAATGAAATAGGGTGCAGGCCAGGCAGCAGGCTGTTAGCCAGTGGACCTAGTTTTGTCCCATGGAATAAATGTTGTGGATCTTAATGTTTTTCCTCATAATCCTGGACTATCGGACCACCATTTTATTACTTTTGCAATCGCAACAAATAATCTGCTCAGACCCCAACCAAGGATCATCAAAAGTCATGCTATAAATTCTCAGACAACCCAAAGATTCCTTGATGTCCTTCCAGACTCCCTCTGCCTGCCCAAGGAGGAGGACAAAAATCAGTTTACCACCTAACTGAGGAACTCAATTTAACTTTGCGCAATACCCTAGATGCAGTCGCACCCCTAAAAGCTAAAAATATTTGTCATAAGATACTAGCTCCCTGGTATACAGAAAATACCCGAGCTCTGAAGCAAGCTTCCAGAAAATTGGAACGGAAACTGCTCCACACCAAACTGAAAGTCTTCCGAATAGCTTGGAAAGAACGTACCGTGCAGTATCGAAGAGCCCTCCGTCACTGCTGCTTAATCATCCTATTTTTCAAACTTAATTGAGGAAAATAAGAACAATCCTAAATTGACTTTTGAGACTGTCGCAAAGCTAACTAAAGAACAGCATTCCCCAAGAGAGGATGGCTTTCACTTCAGCAGTGATAAATTCATGAACTTCTTTGAGGAAAAGCTCATGATCATTAGAAAGCAAATTACGGACTCTAAATCTTTAAATCTGCATATTCCTCCAAAGCTCAGTTGTCCTGGGCCTGCACAACTCTGCCAGGACCTAGGATCAAGGGAGACACTCAAGTGTTTTATTACTATATCTATTAACACAATGATGAAAATAATCATGGCTTTCTCCTATAGAGCTCAATTTTTATGGAATGGTCTGCCTACCCATGTGAGAGACGCAGACTCGGTCTCAACATTTAAGTCTTTATGGAAGACTAATCTCTTCAGTAGGTCCTATGATTGAGTGCAGTCTGGCCCAGGAGTGTGAAGGTGAACGGAAAGGCACTGGAGCAACGAACTGGGGGTATCATTGGATGGGGCCACAGTGTCTCCTGGCCCCTCCTGTCTCAGCCTCCAGTATTTATGCTGCAGTAGTGTATGTGTCGGGGCTAGGGTCAGTTTGTTATATCTGGAGAATTTCTCCTGTCTTATCCGGTGTCCTGTGTGAATTTAAGTGAGCTCTCTCTAATTCTCTCTTTCTCTCTTTCTTTCTCTCTCTCGGAGGACCTGAGCCCAAGGACCATGCCTCAGGACTACCTGGCATGATGACTCCTTGCTGTCCCCAGTCCACCTGGCCATGCTGCTGCTCCAGTTTCAACTGTTCTGCCTGCGGCTGTGGAACCCTGGCCTGTTCACCGGACGTGCTACCTGTCCCAGACCTGCAGTTTTCAACTCTCTAGAGACAGCAGGAGCAGTAGAGATACTCTCAATGATCGGCTATGAAAAGCCAACTGACATTTACTCCTGAGGTGCTGACCAGTTGCACCCTCAACAACTACTATGATTATTATTATTTGACCATGTTGGTCATCTATGAACATTTGAACATCTTGGCCATGTTCTGTTATAATCTCCACCCAGCACACCCTCATAGCCTGGTTCCTCTCTAGGTTTCTTCCTTGGTTTTGGCCTTTCTCTGGAGTTTTTCCTAGCCACCATGCTTCTACACCTGCAATGCTTGCTGTTTGGGGTTTTAGGCTGGGTTTCTGTACAGCACTTTGAGATATCAGCTGATGTAAGAAGGTCTATATAAATACATTTGATTGATTTGATTGATTACAGGCTCAAAATGCCCAGAAACAAAGACCTTTCTTCTAAAACCCGTCAGTCTATTCTTGCTCCGAGAAATGAAGGCTAATCCATGCGAGAAACTGCCAAGACACTGAGGATCTCGTACAACTCTCTTCACAGAACAGAGCAAATTGGCTCTAACCAGAATAGAAAGGAGTGGGAGGCCCCGATGCACAACTGAGCAAGAGGACAAGTACATTAGAGTGTCTAGTTTGAGAAACAGATGCCTCGTAAGTCCTTAACTGGCAGCTTCATTAAATAAAACCCTCAAAACACCAGTCTCAAAGTCACCAGTGAAGAGACAACTCTGGGATGCTGGCCATCTTGGTTCCTCTGTCCAGTCTCTGTGATCTTTTGCCAATCTTAATCTTTTATTTTTATTGGCAAGTCTGAGATGTGGCTCTTTCTTTGCAACTCTGCCAAGAAGGCCAGCATCCCGGAGTTGCCTCTTCACTGTTGATGTTGAGACTGGTGTTTTGCGGGTATTATTTAATGAAGCTGTCAGTGACAATTCCTTCGACATCATGGTTTGGTTTTTGCTCTGACGTGAACTGTCAACTGTGGGACCTTACATAGACAGGTGTGTTAATTTCCAAATCATGTCCAGTAAATTGAATTTACCACAGTTGGACTCCAATCAAGTTGTATCAACATCTCAAGGATGATCAATGGAAACAAGATGCACCTGAGCTCAACTTCGAGTCGTGTAGAAAAGGGTCTTTATACTTATGTAAATAAGCTATTTCCATTATTTATTTTTAATGAATTTGCGAACATTTCTAAAAAACAGTTTTTGCTTTGTCATTATGGGGTATTGTGTGTAGATTCATGAAGGGGTAAAAATAATTTTATGCATTTTAGAATAAGGCTGTAACATAACAAAATGTTGAAATAGGGAAGGGGTATGAAAACTTTCTTAATGCACTGTATGTTCAGTTTGTGTCTCGGTATATACAGTTGAAGTCGGAAGTTTTCATACACCTTGGTCAAATACATTTCAACTCAGTTTTTCACAATTCCTGACATTTAATCAGAGGAAAAATTCCCTGTCTTAGGTCAGTTAGGATCACCACTGATGTTTTAAGAATGTGAAATGTCAGAATAATAGTAGAGAGAATGATTTAGTTCAGATTTTATTTATTTCATCACATTCCCAGTGTGTCAAAAGTTTACATACACTCAATTAGTATTTGGTAGCATTGCCTTTTAAATTGTTGAACTTGGGTCAAACATTTTGGGTAGCCTTCCACAAGCTTCCCACAATAAGTTGGGTGAATTTTGGCCCATTCCTCCTGACAGAGCTGGTGTAACTGAGTCAGGTTTGAAGGCCTTGCTCGCACATGCTTTTTCCCACAAGTTGCCCACAAGTTTTCTATAGGATTGAGGTCAGGGCTTTGTGATGGCCACTCCAATACCTTGACTTTGTTGTTCTTAAGCCATTTTTCCACAGTTTTGGAAGTATGCTTGGGGTCATTGTCCATTTGGAAAACCCATTTGCGACCAAGCATTAACTTCCTGACTGATGTCTTGAAATGTTGCTTCAATATATCCACATAATTTTCTTTTGTCATGATGCCATCTATTTTGTGAAGTGCACCAGTCCCTCCTGCAGCAAAGCACCCCCACAACATGATGCTGCCACCCCCGTGCTTCACGTTTGGGATGGTATTCTTTGGCTTGCAAGCCTGCCCCATTTCCCTCCAAACATAACGATGGTCATTATGGCCAAACAGTTCTATTTTTGTTTCATCAGACCAGAGGACATTTTTCCAAAAAATGTTATGGTGGTTTTTGAGCTGTGGCTTCTTCCTTGCTGATCTGCCTCGCAGGTTATGTCGATATAGGACTCGTTTCACTGTGGCTATAGATACTTTTGTACCTGTTTCCTCCAGCATCTTCACAAGGTCCTTTGCTGTTGTTCTGGGATTGATTTGCACTTTTCGCACCAAATTACGTTCATCTCTAGGAGACAGAACGCGTCTACTTCCTGAGCGGTATGACGGCTGCGTGGTCCCATGGTGTTTATACTTGCGTATTATTGTTTGTACAGAGGTATGTGGTACCTTCAGGTATTTGTAAATTGCTCCCAAGGATGAACCAGACTTGTGGAGGTCTACAATTTTGTTCTGAGGTCTTGGCTAATTTCTTTTAATTTTCCCATGATGTCAAGCAAAGAGGCACTGTAGGTAGATGGTAGGCCTTGAAATACATCCACAGATACACCTCCAATTGACTCAAATGATGTAAATTAGCCTATCAGAAGTTTCTAAAGCCGTGACGAAATTTTCTGGAATTTTCCAATCTGTTTAAAGGCACAGTCAACTTAGTGTATGGTAAACTTCTGACCCACTGGAATTGTGATACATTGAAATAATCTGTCTGTAAACAATTGTTGGAAAAATGACTTGTGTCATGCACAAAGTAGATGTCCTTAGCGACTTGCCAAAACTATAGTTTGTTATCAGGAAATTAAAACAATGTTTTAATGACTCCAACCTAAGTGTATGTTAGCTTCCGACTTCAACTGTATATAGTACCAGTCAAAAGTTTGGACACACCTACTCATTCAGGGGTTTTTCTTAATTTTATATTATAGAAAACTAGTGAAGACATCAACTATGAAATAACACATATGGAATCATGTAGTAACCAAAAAAGTGTTAAACAAATCAAAATATATTTTATATTTTAGCCACTGTGCCTTGATGACAGCTTTGCACACTCTCTTGGAATTCTGACAAACAGCTCCATTAGGCAGTCATCTGGAATGCATTTCAATTAACAGGTGTTCTTTGTTATTTGCGTAAACAATTGTTGGAAAAATGACTTGTGTCATGCACAAAGTAGATGTCCTAACCGACTTGCCAAAGCTATAGTTTGTTAACTAGACGTTTGTGGAGTGGTTGAAAAACGACTTTTAATGACTCCAACCTAAGTGTAGGTGAACTTCCGACTTCAACTGTATGTGCACACACAGATTTCTGTGTATGTGCATGCTTTTATTGGCTTATGTGCGCGCGTGTGTGTGTGTGTGTGTGTGTGTGTGTGTGTGTGTGTGTGTGTGTGTGTGTGTGTGTGTGTGTGTGTGTGTGTGTGTGTGTGTGTGTGTGTGTGTGTGTGTGTGTGTGTGTGTGTGTGTGTGTATAGCATTGTACTCAGCTGTTCAGTGTAACACTCAGGTTTGCCATTTTCCCATCTCCATCTCCAGTGAGACAGTAGAGACGGTGAGAGTTGCTCCCTGCAGCAGATGGCAGAGTTATGCTCTGCAGAGGTGAAAAATAACCCATTAGCCTCAGAAATTAATGGCTTTTTCTCTTTAGCTATCAGCCTTGAATATACCTGACCAGACTGGAGCTACTCTCTTACCATGACCAACCCAGTCTTCATAATCAGGCTGTGTGTATCATATGCCTCACCTCCACCATGGTTCAACAGTATATGTCAACTCTGTAGTTCAAAACTGCTGCTTGAGTGTGGGCAGGGGAATTATTGGATACCTTTTTGTTTAAATTACTATCTTGGGCCTTCCGAGTGGTGCAGCAGTCTAAGGAACTGCATCGCCATGCTAGAGGCGTTACTACAGACCCGGGTTCCTGCCCGGGCTGTGCCACAACCGGACGTGGCAGGGAGTTCCATAGAACCGTGCACAATCAGCTCAGCGCCATCTGGGTTAAGGGAGGGTTGGGCCGGGCTGGGGGGCTTTACTTGGCTTATCGCGCTCTAGCACCTACTTGTGGTGGGCCGGGTGCCTTCAGTCTGACGCCAGTTGAACAGTGCTTCCTCCGACATATTGGTGCAGCTGGCTTCCTGGATAAGCTGCTGGGTGTTAAGGAGCACTGTAAAGGCGGGTCATGTTTTGGGGGACGCATCACTCCAACTTCGTCTCTCCCGAGCCCGTTGGGGAGTTACTGCAATGACACAAATTCGAAATTGGAAAAAATACATTATAACAGTAATAATAAATTACTGTCTTAAACAGTTTTGTTTTTTTGTTTTGTTGTTTCTTTTTGGGATTTATCGACTGTATATGTTGAAGCCTGTAAGGTCCGGAAAGATATATCCATCATTTGTTTTGTTATGTTTTGACATCTCCTTTTGTCTAAGTTTTCAGCCCAACTAAGAAGCTTCAATTGCTGGAGAACACTGAATCCAGCAAATAACTATTTGAGGATCAACCATCCATCAATTCTTGAGTAAAAAGTATCCGCACTGTATAATGCTGAACAGTCTTGTTGATACATTTGAATGTTTAACAGATTACTTTAAACAATAATACTACAATTAAAATGGCTGCTGTAGTTGTGGCTATTTCCAGCGACGCAAAAACTGATGTCAAGGAAAATGAGACCTGGAGCAAGGTTGTCGGACGAAATGCCCCAAAGGAGACTGTTTTGCCTGTTTTTATCATGGAGAGAGAAATCCCGACTAAGGAGGAAGCCATAGCCAACCCCATTAAGGAGGTGGAGCTCTACCACAGTCTCATACATGAAATTCATCCAAACCACTTGAGGTCAGTACAGAGAGTACTTGCACTCTGGAGTATATATATTCTGAGTAAGAAAGGGCAACGCTTCTGATCAGAGGAATAAAAAACATGTTGTGTTCAAAGGGAATAATCCTTTCAGTTTGAAGTCATGCATGGCTGACCAGAACTCAATTCAAGTTACAGTTAAAGAGCTACCTGAATAAGCAGAGGATAGTGTTGTGACTGAGTTTCTGGCTAAAGCTGGATGTAAGGTGGTGGGGAGAGTGATGAGGTGCATGATAAGATACAAGGGTCAACTTGCAAACTGCTCAAATGGAGATAATTCTGTATATGTTGAAGCAGTACCCATTACTCCCATAACACGGTCTGTAAAGATTGGCCCTCACTGGATCAAAGTATTTTATGATGGCCAAAGCCCTGCGCATAGACATGACTGGCAGACACAATCCCACACTAGAGGGGGTCAGGAGATGGTAGAGTACAGTCCTACTACACTGTACAACATAAGGTGCATAGAGGACACATTTTCACACTATGTGCAGGACAACAATCCGATCCCCATGAGTAGGGCAGACGCATCACATATCTCAGCTGAAATGGCGTACTGTAAAGTTAGACTGAGGTTGAAGAGCATAATTTATCGGCTCCCAAGGACAAAGACTGAGTGAATTGAACATTGGAGTTGGTGCCTGGTGATCCAGAGTCTACAACAATGATCTTTCATTCCAAGAAAAATAATAAGAATAAGAGGGAAAATGCTCAAAATGAATCTGGGAAAGTCACTGAGACCAGTGACAATCATAACCTAATAGAAAACTGAGGATAATAAGGGACCCGGAAGGCGCTGCAACTTTCTGCGGAATACAAAAGACAGCCAAACATCAATGATGACCTTCAGTCAACAAACACCCAAGCGGCCCAGGATACCAAGCTCCCCATCAGAGCCTGGAGGTAGGTCATCTGCAGGAAAAAAGGCAGGTATGGACTGTGGTGGAAAAAGTGCTCAATTGTCATACTTGAGTAAAAGTAAAGATACCTTAAAAGAAAAGGACTCGAGTAAAAGTCACCCTGTAAAATGTTACTTGAGTAAAAGTCTAAAAGTATTTGGTTTTAAATATACTTAAGGATCAAAAGGATCAATTTCCTTATATTAGGCAACCCAGACAGCACGGTTTTCTAGTTTTTTAAATTTACGGATAGCCAGGGACACGCTATCAGACAATTTACAAATGAAACATTTGTGTTTAGTGAGTCTGCCAGATCAGAGGCAGTAGGGAGGACCAGGGATGTTCTCTTGATCAGTGTGTGAATTAGACCTGTCCTGCTAAGCATTCAAAATGTAACAAGTACTTTTGGGTGTCAGGGAAAATGTAAGGAGTAAAAAGTACATTATTTGCTTTAGGAATGTAGTGGAGTAAAAGTTGGCAAAAATATAAATAGTAAAGTAAAGTAAAGATACCCCAAAAAAGTAGTACTTTAAATTATTTTTACTTAAGTACTTTACACCACTGAATCAGGATGTAATTCTAGAAGTGGAGAAATGTCCCCCTAATTAGCAATCCAAACCAAAATCATTGATGAATGGTGGAACATGAATGATTGAAATAATCTATATTTGAGTAGCCTGTATTATCTGGTTCAGAGAAGGACATGCTGTGTATGTGAACATAACCTCTGTCGCTAACATGCTTTTTAAGAGAATGTGCAATCTGCAGATAATCTCATTTTAATGCACACTCTTGTCCCAAACAAAACCCGTCTTTTAGACAAACTCAGTTCCCTTAACTCAGCTATGAGAAAACATTGCACCATTAAACTTTTTGAAACCATTAATCAGGCTAAAATTCTCTGGGACCCTCGCTCCAAGCCTAGAGGAATATTAGGAGGTCATCTGAATATTCATAGCATTATTTCTAAATGTGAACAGTTAGAACATTTATTGAATGACTTTAATCTTGATTTTTTGTTCTGTTTCTCTGAGACATGGATGAAGAAATCTTCTCACATTTCTGCCTTTAATGCACCTGGATATTCCATATTCAGGAGGGACAGGGGAGGAGGCAGAGGGGGTGGATTGCGTATGGATTGCTTATATAACTTTAAATGCAATCGTATCTGATGGAAACATGCCAATTACATTAAATGTATGGGTCTAAATGTCTTCCTCTCCCCTCATATGTCTCTAACCATTATTGGATTATATGGACCACCAACAACTGATATCTAATTGTATGACCATCTAATTGCCATGCTTAAAGAATGTGATCATAAGAAGGAGATCATCTTCTTGGGCGATTTCAATATAAACTGGGAAAACAAAACTTGCAGGAAAAAACTCTGAGATCACAGAGTTTATTTGAGTCAACTTGACTCAAATAATACAAGGACCAACCAGAGTAACACAGACATCCCAGACTCAAATTGATCTGGTGTTTACAAACAGACCTGATCAAATAACTAAGGCCATTAATTAACTTACTAACTGGCATATCTGACCACAATGTAACATTGGTGATTCGAAAGCTCACTAAAAAAGAGATTTAAGAACTATATTAACGTGCAACAGTACGATAAAAAATCCTGAAAAGTTAGCAGAGTATAACTACGATGCAGCTATAAATCAAATTGACTTGTCTAAGCTGTTAAGCAATGAAGACCCAGAGTCTGGGTACAGAACCTTTCTGTCAGCTATTGACAAAGTGGATACCTTTTTTACCAGGAAATGTCAACGTAAGCCAAGACAGAAAACATCTACCATACCTCAACGATCTCTTGGCAGATGAGAGGACGGGATCTTTCCTTGAAAAAAAAAGCACTGAAGTTTGGTCAGAATAATGACAGATGTATATTTGCATCACTGAGAAATGCGGTGGAAAGGAATATAATAAAAGCAAAAGCAGAGTTATTCAGAGTTATCAATGAAACAAAAGGAAATGGCAAAATTATTTGAAAATCTCAAACTAACAGGGAGAGGGGCTGAAAAATCCCCCAAAAACATCATGAATTAATGGTTAATGGCATTCTAATTCAAGACTCCAATTTCATATCCACCACCTTTAACATTTTTTTTGTTGGCTCTGCCAGGGAACTGGCTCAAAGATTTTCAACCAAGACCACAGTTCTCACTCCCATGGATAATAATAATAAACCGATATTCAGAATTCCTGAAATCTCAGCGTCAGCAGTGGATAGTATTATTAGCTTCTTCAGGAGCTCTACACCAAAAGACGTATTTGGTCAAGACACTTTATTCCTGAAGAGACAAATATTATCTGATTACCCTTATTGTACATCTAGTAAATCTGTCGATCAAATATGGGTTCTTCCCCAATGCTTGGAAGTATGTTGCAGTGATACCTGTTTTAAAATATGGTGACCCAACACTGGTGGAAAATTACCGACCTATAAGCATTCTTCCAGTGCTATCAAAAGTAGCTGAAAGATGGGTGGCTGATCATCTGACTGATCACCTCAATCAGGGCAACTCAATACATCAAATGCAATTTGGATTCAGAACTAACCTGTCAAGGCTCAGGAGATAACCCAGATGCAGACAGTTTCAAAGTAACAAAAGGTTTTTACAAAAACAGGGGGCCGGCAAACGACAGGTCAAGTGCAGGCAGAGATCAGTAGTCGAGAGCAGAGTCTGAAAGGTACAGAATGGCAGGCAGGTTCAGGGCAGGCAGAGGTCAGTAATCCAGGGTGGTGTGACAAGGTACTGAATGACAGGCAGGCTCAGGGCAGGCAGAATGATCAAAAACAGGGAAAGCTAGAAAACAGGAACTGGAGACAGAAAGACGCAAGGGAAAACAGCTGGTAGGCTTGACGAAACAAAACGAACTGGCAACAGACAAACAGAGAACACGTATAAATACACTGGGGATAATGAGGAAGATGGGCGACAGCTGGAGGAGGGTGGAGACAAGCACAAAGACAGGTGAAACAGATCAGGGTGTGACATAACCATTCTACAAAAACAGTCAATTGGTATTTTGCATTAAATCTTAACTGGACATAGGTGGTGAAGTCTGCACAGTCTTTTTGGATCTTAAAAAGGCCTTTAATACTGTGGTTCATGAGGTCCTTCTATCCAAACTATCCTACCTTAATGTGTCCACTGAAGCCATTAGTTGGATGTATTCTGACCGGTTGCATCACCGCCTGGTATGGCAACTGCTCGGCATCTTACCATAAGGCGCTGCAGAGGGTAGTGAGTATAGGTCCTGCCATCCACAACCTATATACTAGGCGGTGTAAGAGGAAAGCACAAAAAATGGTCAAAGACTCCAGTCACCAAAGTCATAGACCATTTGCTACTCGCTGTTTATTATCTATGCATTGTCACTTTACACCTACCTAGATGAACAAATTACCTCGACTAACCAGTAACCCCGCACATTGACTTGACACCGGTACCCCCTGTATATAGCCTCGTTATTGTTATTTTATTGTGTTACTTTTTATTATGTTTTACTTCAGTTTATTTGGTAAATATTTTCTTAACTCTTTCTTGAACTGCATTGTTGGTTAAGGGCTTGTAAGTAAGTCTTTCACGCTAATGTTGTATTCAGCCCATGTGACAAACAATGTTAGATTGGATTCTATTCCTATCTGACAAACAGAAGTCAAGGGGTTCGTCTGGGGAACAATCAGTCGAACTGTCTTTACTATAACATTGGGGTTCCCCAAGGGTCAATTTTAGGCCCCCTTCTGTTTACCATCTATAAATGATCTCCCACTTGCTTGCCCACAAGTTGACATGAAGATGTATGCAGATGATACAGTCCTGTATGTTCACAAAAAAATAGACAAGATATTGCTATGGTACACATTTCTATATGGATGACTGATTATTGCCTACATTTAAATATTGACAAGAGTGTTTGTATGTACTTCTCTAAGAAATCTATGGATTATGCCCAACAAGCTGTTCTTGTTGGTGGGGAGAATCTGAAAGTTGTGTCTAACTTCAGGTATCTCAGTGTCATTTTAGACTCCAACCTGACATTCAAAAAACATCTGAAGAAGGTGGTTAACACGGTCAAGTTTAGATTATCCAACTTTAGGTTTATAAAACCTTTCATTCCTCTGGAGGCCGCCAAACTTTACCTGCATGCCTGCATTACCTGATGTTCTCACATCTGAGATGTTGCCGCACAAGCTGGTGACAAGCAGAGGCTACTATTCTGAAACCAGTTGAATCACTCTTAAGATTTTTGATAACAAACCAAACAGTTACCACCATTGTCACATCATTCACAAACATAATGTATTCAGTCTGGATAGCTGTAAGCAGTATGTAGATGCAAGCCTCGTCTTCAAGATCCTGCATGGTCTTGCACCTCCACACCTTCATAGAGCATATCATGCTCAAGGAAAGCACCTTCAGGATAACAAGGGCAGTAACTACAGGGGATTGCGTTGTCACTTTTCGACAAGGTAAATTCGGTCAAGCTCTCTGTTAGAGCTACAGTATACTGTAATGCAATGCTCATGGACTTGAGAAGCTGTACTGATTATTGTACTTTTAAATTTAAATTGAAAACATGGCTCAAATCTATCCAACCTGTACACATGAGTTATCTGTGGTTCCTCATATGTAAGACAACAGTTGATGATAGTGTTTTTATTACGAATAAGATGTTGTTGTAAGAATTATATATTACTGGATGTAATGTATTTGTATTTTGTATTGTTTTAGTGAGTATATGTATTGTGGCTGTGTAATTGCCCTTACTTACCCTGGGACTACGGGTGCAAATTAGTTTTCGGGCTAACCCCGGCACATTTACATGGATGTTGCAAAATTGTAATATTGTTAATCTGTTAATTAATGTGCATTGTCCCTTATAAATAAATAAAGTAACAATGTAAAATCTACTCTAGACCCTATCTGTCAACTCTGCTATTTGGTCCGCCAGGCTGCTGATGTCATGCATGACTGTCGTTCTTGTGTTTATACTTTTTCATAACGTCAGCGACCAGTTATATGTCGGACGACAATATAATGTTCATGATGGCACTGCGACAATTGTATACAGAAATGTTGATAGACACACCATAAACTAGCCTGAACACATAGTCATGCTACGTAATTGCCTATGCAGTCCATATCACTCGTCATGAAAATTCCAAATCCACTCCATACTACTCATATTTTCATTTATTTATATGACTTTCCACACAAACATTTATCACACAGCCTAGTCTCTAGAGTTTACAGTAACATCACTCTGAACCCCCCACAGAACAAGGGAAATTCAATGATTTGTACTCGATGATATTCAATAAGTCCTTCATCACAATGCAATAAACACTCAATCATGCTCCTGGGGCCTTTATGACTCTTGGCTGTAATAACAAAATGTAAATGTGTTCTTTGTACTGTCACTCCCTCTCATAAATGTACACACCGTTATCCTAAACCATCTAATCAGTTATGGGGAGGCAGTTGTGTCTACGCAAATTAATATGCAATCGTGACTCATGGATTGCTCCAAAAGTACTCTCCTTTTTCACTGTGATTCTATGCGACGCACTTATAAAATAACATTTCTAGTTGTGGGTTTTTCCATTGTAGAGCAGTAAAAAGAGTAATAGAGGGACTTTGGTGAAAATGAATACCTTTCCTATCAATGGGTAAGTTGAGAGTGCGGCTGCTTTCCAAGCAGACACGGCACTACAGAGTGGAGACTTACTGTAGCATGTAGGGACTAGATGAAATTAAACTAATACAGATACACTATGTATTCCAAGGCACCGTGTGTGTGTGTGTGTGTGTGTGTGTGTGTGTGTGTGTGTGTGTGTGTGTGTGTGTGTGTGTGTGTGTGTGTGTGTGTGTGTGTGTGTGTGTGTGTGTGTGTGTGTGTGTGTGTGTGTGGGTGTGTGTGTGTGTGTGTGTGCGTGCGTACAGGAGTGTGGTCATGAGAAACAAGCTCTCACATGGAAAGGAACCAAGGCTATGCAATATTTTTTACTATGGCCTGGATTCAGTCAGATTTGGGTTCTGGCACAGTTAACATTTAAAGCTAATTTCTGATTGAGCCGACATCGTCAGCTTTTATTGTCGTCATGTCCTGTGAGGATCAAATGGCCCAGATCAGCTTGGCAATGGTTGATAATAACCAGACACTCTCCCACCCGTAAAGGGTGGTGGCGGGAACTGCCGGGTTGACAGCTCACACTCGGTTGTAAATTAAGCAGGAGAGGACTCTCTCTTTACTCCAGTATTGGCTAAAGGGCTGTCCTTTGTCTCCAGAGCCTTTTGCCCGCCCAAAAGTCCAAAAGTGAATACCAGAACAACGACACAACAATGTGTGGAATGGTCATTGGGGAACGATGGGAAAAGAATCTAATATTGGTTTTCATTTTATGATGTAATTAAAAACCGCATGGACGAAATACTGTAACTTAGAAAGTACAGTGGTTGTTCAACTAAAGGTTTTGAGATTATGCTGTGGGATTTAGAGATAATTTGGGGTTTAGTACGGTACCCTGCGTCACTGCTTCATTGCTCCAGACCACAATAAGGGGGAGTTAGAGCACTGATTAATATTTTGGATCCCAAGGTGATAAATGTGTCTCTACCTGACAATGAATGGGTGATATAAACCAAATAGAAACTGATAATTGTGCACAACTTCGAAATTGAATTTCAGTTAACTGAATGATGAAGATGAAGAAGGTGATTGAATTTAGAAACAAAAATGTTCAATTATATTCCATGATATTCTTAAGATATATGTGTTGACTGAATATAAGCAAGTGATGTCTGCTAAATAATCAAGTTGATGGCGCTGTCATATAGCCTCGGCACCTAGATAAAGCTGAGTGACTCACTCATTCATGGCTTTGAATCAAAATAAATAAATACCAACATTCTTTCTGATAGTCTTTAATAATGAAATGTTTTACAGTGGGAGTATCTATGACTCTCTGAGGACTGGGTAGGGTAGGTGGCCGACGCCCTCCGCTTCTCCCTTCCTTCGGCGTGGGGTTCTGGGCCGGGAGGGTCGGCAAGGTGGCTTCGGCTCTCGCCCGAGCTTGGATCCCCACATCTCCATGTCGCCTGGGTTGCGACTGACCAGCTCCATCGTCCCTTTCCCCATTAGTCACGGCCACGTGGTGCACCCCCTTTCCCTGTTAGGCACGGCCTTATGGCGCACCCCCAATATCAAGGTGCACATGGGTCTATTTATATAGAAATTATTAAATATTAAAGAATTAGACCTCTCACTAAAGGCGACAGTCATACAAAAGTTATACTTTTGGAATATAGCAATAAGAATGTCAGTATAATATGCAGTGTAGATCACCTCCTATTACTCTTCTCAGAGTTTTAAGAATTGTGTGTGTTCAATTATTTGTGACATTGTGGCATTTAAAGCATATTAAAGATAGAATCAATAGGATTGGAAGCAATATCCTACCCGCGTGTGGTCAACTATTTCAGCACTGTTTTGCGCTGCTCTGAGACAAGCATGGGGACTGGTCTTGGCAAATCAATTAGGTTTTATTTTCACTGAATCTCCATTTGGGTATTGGTTAGACTACAATTAGGGTGTGGAAACGTTATGATTATAGCCTACTCCCAACCGGTCATGTTGTACAGCACCATATTTTCCTAACGGAAAACCAGAGGGTTTAGTTTTTAGTTTTTCTTGGAATAGAAACACATTAATATTAATCAAATGAATTAAGCAACATTTCTTAACATCCATCCCATATACTATGTTCTTACAAAAAAGGTTTTAAATTCTCCAGTGCAGCCAATATTAAAGACTGTCAAATGCTTCTCAAATATGCCCTCTGGTGGTCAAACTAGCACTAACTTGCGTTAATGGCATCAATGGCTGACACTTAAATAACGTGCCATAAGGTGGGCTGCAGTATGACGCAAATTTTACAGGAAGAACCACTATATATCTCCTTTATCTGACAATTTTCCATCCAATATGTTGTGCATATGACATGAAAAATTATTACATTATTTTTGGTAAGATATGAATGTGATTTTAGGAGGTATAACAGAATCTATCTCTTATCAACTGTGCATAAGTAAGTAGCCACACCCTGAGTGAGGTCGGAGAGCATGTCAGACAGACGGCGCAGTCCCCTTTAGCCAGATTGCATAAAAAGCATTGGTAATGAAATTAATATTAGATCAGAAAAGCGTGGAGCGGTCGAAAACACATCTGAAATGGTTGGAACTTTGAAACTCAACACGAGGTGAAGAAAATTAACTCACCTTCCAGATCAGGACATTGCCAGTCTGCAGCTGCGTGTGTAAAGTGGTTCAAACTCTGATTATCCACACGAGAAGGGGAAAGGAGAAAACTCCCCTCTGGTACGGCTACCACTCCACTGAATAGCAGGCTAGTTATTGCTTTGCAACTCTTGCAGTTAGCCACTGATTCGTTTCAAACCATTCGTTGTTGAATTTGCAATTTCCAACTTGTTGTGTAATGTTTATGTCCAATGGCTGATGAGCACCGATACACTTTATCTGTAATTTCTCTTCATAGTTTCTCTTCATATGACAAAGATTGAAAGGGATTTGACAGTAGATTGTCAACTTCTGCCCTGAATGACACGTCGCCAGTGGAAAACTAGTTGTAAATTTCTCCAGCCTCATCCCTTAGTTTTTTATTGAAACAGGGGAGGAAATAATGCTTTGTTATTGCTTTAATTAAGATTTCTAGCTTTAATGCAATCTCTGAAAATGCAGGAACATTGCCATAAAAGCTCAATTCTCTAACTCGCTCTATGGAAAGTCTGTTAGGAACAAATTCTTATTTACAATGATGGCCTACCCTGACCAAACCCTAATGATGCTGGGCCAAATGTGTGCTGCCTTATGGGAATCACAATCATGGCTGGTTGTGATACAGCCTGGAATTGAACCAGGGTCTGATGCCTCTGCTCCAACTCTGGAGCACATATCCTAGCCTAAGTATGACTTAGGCCCCACAATAGGCTAGTGTCCTGTCCAGGGGATGTACTTATACATCAAGCTGCCTCACACTACAGAAACAGGAGCTCATTACTTACCTACTTACTTACTTGCCTACTTACTTACCGTCTCATGCAAAACAATGGGAGTTGTCGGACCTCTTTTGGACCACTTTATAGGTATCCTATCCATACAGCATGTTGAGGTAGATTTGTCATTTGGTTGACCTGTCAATTGAGGATCATTTTTCCGGACCCAGATTAAGCTTTCCCTCAGATTTAAAAACACTTTTAGTGGAGATTCTCTTGAGCATTTTCACTGAACATTATTTTTAGCCCACTTTCTCTGGGTTCCCAGAAAACTGATCCTATATACAGTACCAGTCAAACGTTCGGACACACCTACTCATTCCAGTTTTTTAAAACTATTTTCTATATTGTAGAATAATAGTGAAGACATCAAAACTATGAAATAACACATATGGAATCATGTAATAACCAAAAAAGTGTTAAACAAATCAAAATAGATTTTAGATAATTCAAAGTAGCCACCCTTTGCCTTGATGACAGCTTTGCACACTCTTGTCATTCTCTCAACCAGCTTCATGAGGTAGTCACCTGGAATGCATTTCAATTACAGGTGTACCTTGTACCTGTTAAAAGTTCATTAGTGGAATTTCTTTCATTCTTAATGCGTTTGAGCCAATCAGTTGTGTTGTGACAAGTTAGGGATTGTATACAGAAGAGAGCCCTATTTACCAAACAACATTCCATCATTACTTTAAGACATGAAGGTCAGTCAATCTGGAACATTTTAAGAACTTTGAAAGTTTCTTCAAGTGCAGTCACAAAAACCATCAAGCGCTATGATGAAACAGACTCTCATGAGGACCTCCACAGAAAGGAAAACCCAGAGTAAACTCTGCTTCAGAAGATAAGTTCATTAGAGTTACCAGCCTCAGAAATTGTAGCCCAAATAAATGCTTCACAGAGTTCAAGTAACAGACACATCTCAACATCAACTGTTCAGACGAGACTGCGTGAATCAGGCCGTCATGGTCGAATTGCTGCAAAGAAACCACTACTAAAGGACACCAATAAGAAGAAGAGACTTGCTTGGGAAATATGTCCTTAGGTCTGATGAGCCCAAAAGTGAGATTTTTGCTTCCAACCGCTGTGTCTTTGTGAGGTGCAGAGTAGGTGAACGGATGATCTTCGCATGTTTGGTCCCCACCGTGAAGCATGGAGGAGGAGGTGTGATGGTGTGGGGGTGCTTTGCTGGTGACACTGTCTGTGAGTTATTTAGAATTCAAGGCACACTTAACCAGCATGGCTACCACAGCATTCTGCAGCAATACGCAATCCCATCTGGTTTGCGCTTAGTGGGAGAATCATTTGTTTTTCAACAGGACAATGACCCAAAACAAACCTCTAGGCTGTTTATGGGCTATTTGACCAAGAAGGAGAGTGATGGAGTGCTACATCAGATGACCTGGCCTCTACAATCACCCAATCTCAACCCAATTGAGATGGTTTGGGATGAGTTGGACTGCAGAGTGAAGGAAAAGCAGCCAAGAAATGCTCAGCATATGTGGCAACTCCTACAAGACTCATGAAGCTAGTTGAGAGAATGTCAAGATTGTGCAAAGCTGTCATCAAGGCAAAGGGTGGCTACTTTGAAGAATCTCAATTATAAAATATATTTTGATTTGGTTAACACTTTTCTGGTTACTACATGATTCCGTGTGTTATTTCCTAGTTTTGATGTCTTCACTATTATTCTACAATGTAGAAAATAACAAAAATGAAGAAAAACCCTTGAATGAGTAGGTGTGTCCAAACCTTTGACTGATACATGTATATATATATATATATATATTAGATTTATGCATTGAATTAGTATGTTATGATGCCTCTCAGACTAGACTTTGTGACTGTGTGGCCTTTCCATTGAATGTGCAGACGAGACTTGAGACCCAGAGTAGATTGGCGAGGACTGGTGAGTAACAGAGGCACAAAGCTATCCTGGCAGAAGCAGCTGTACAGGATAACCCCAATCATGTCCTTTGGACTGAACCATAGACTCGCCTCACTGCTGCTCAACTCAGGCATGTATGCACACACACACACACACCAGCCACGTCACACTAGATCCCATGCAGTATTCAACGTTCATCCAGGTCCCCAGGACGTCTTATCATCAAGTACGCTCATGGCTTGCTAGCATGCACATGCACACACACAATTTTGCATGACACACTCACACTGAGTGGCTGGGATGACCTGTAAAGACATTACCTTTGTTTCAGTGTCAGTTTTTATGTGTTTACTCCTCTCATATAGATGCAGAGAGAGTGGACAGACATCACTGTGTGTGTGTGCGTGTGTGTGTGTGTGTGTGCGTGTGTGTGTGTGCACTCTTGTTTGTGATTTAGTGCTGAAAGCATAATCATACAGTATTTATATCTGAACCAGATATGTTGTCTGGTTTCGTCTTTGGTTTTTTTTTATGTTGAAATTATCATTTCATTTCAGTTGCTTTGTGTCTAAATGTTCTCAAATACAGACATAATATCCAGGCCCAAAGCTATACAGTGCAACAAGGACAAAGTTAGTAATATTCAGACATTAATTCATGTATTCTACAAGTTAAGCAATAAACTGAAAACAGTGACAGAAGGGAAGTATTACAAGTCACTGCTGTGTGTTTACAAGTCTGCATTTCTTGCTTCCTCCTGATCCTATTTTGTTGAGTGCAGCGATTCTTGGGAAACAGTTAGTGTCGCCTCATCTATAAGATTCAAGGTCCTGTGTGGCTCACTTGGTAGAGCATGGTGCTTACACCAGGGTTGTGGGTTCAATTCCAAGGCGGACCAGTACAATAAAGTATGGAAAATGTATGCACTCACTACTACTGTACGTCACTCTGGATATGATGTAAAATAACAAATCCCTTTCTGTTTGGACGGCCATAACATACCCAACTTGTATACTGCAAATCAGACAAGAGGAAAGGATTAATGTCTTTTCATGCCTTCAGGAAGTACATAAAGGAAGAGAATCTTGGAGGAAGACCAGGATAGGGCGAGATAAAACGCAGGTCTGCTGTATTGGCTATCCCCAATACAGAGGGAAAGGGTTTATGTCATGGTTAGTTACAGCCTGAAGACTGAGACTGTTGTATAGCTCCACAGGTTGATGTACTGAACATAAGCTAAATGTATTATGAGAAAGTGCCAAATGAATGATATCCATAGATCAGCATCCATGGCCCACGTTAGGCTCCTCTCCCTCTAAGGGTTTGACTTGATATGCATCAGTGCAGTTTGGGTCTCTGTAAATGTACTATAAAGAGGGGAAAATCCCAAACTCACCTCAGATCAGCATCTGTGGCCCACGTCAGCCCCCTCCCCTCCACAAGGTTCTTGATATGCATCAGTGCGGTTTGGATCTGTGAAAATGTGTTATAATGAATCAATGACACACTCAATTTGTGACCGGTTGCATTCCTGATTGGCCGATTTACCTCACTAAGATGAGGTTCTTGCTTTCTGCATTTACTCTCCTATTCCACATATTGATTATGTGTCCATCTGTATAGCAGCATCTTTCTATTAAGAAGCCAACCATACTCATGGTTACTAACCACCTACTGAGAGACCGTCTAATGTGGGGATTACACACAGACACACACACACACACACACTCAGAGTCCATCTAATGTGGGGAGAGTGCAATCTCTGAAGCCACTGGTACAGGGCCAAGTATGAAGAAAAAAAATAACCACGGATGTTTAAAAGACTTGTCGTAGGAACTGCAAATAACAAATTATTATTTTGTTCTATGGCTGGGATTTAAAACACCCACCATCCACCCCTTTAGCTATGCTTTAGTCTCTGCTGTCTCCTTTTACAATAGAGAAACCTGGGAGAAGACAATGAACACAGAGATATGTGTTATATAAAGTTAGGCTTCTTCACCGACAGTGGTACTGCCGTGAATAGAAATGTTGTCATTGTCCTGTAATACACCCACGGTGGCTTGACAGTGTCCTGTAATACACCCACGGTGGCTTTGACAGTGTCCTGTAATACACCCACGGTGGCTTTGACAGTGTCCTGTAGTACACCGACGGTGGCTTTGACAGTGTCCTGTAATACACCCACGGTGGCATTGACAGTGTCCTGTAATACACCCACGGTGGCATTGACAGTGTCCTTCCATGAAAAGAGAAAAAGAGAGAGTTCTTTTATTTTCCATCCTTTCCTAATTTAGCTGTTTCCCTGACCTAGGATGATCTCTCACTCACTCACACACACACACACACACACACACACACAGACACACACACACACACACACACACACACACACACACGCTTACGCTTACGCGCACACGCACACACGCACACGCACACACACGTGCCAGGGAAGACAGAATATCTGTGGTGGTTTAATTCCATCTGAACCAGCCTCCTCTTTTGGTCTTCTCCTAGTGTAATAGTAGTTAGTCCATACACACTTTTCAACTCTCCACTTTGTAGTGCGGTGTCTTCTGCTTGGAAAGCAACCACATTCATTCACTCTCAGCTTACCCATTGAATATGAAAGGTATCGCATAGAATCACAGTGATAATGGAGAGCTCCTTATTAACAAGTCAACTTTAGGAGGAATCCACGAGTCATGATTGCATATCGATTTGCGTACACACAAGGTGTTGTCTCCTTTTCAGTCTCTGGTAACATTCTGTCTCTCTCTGACTCCACACTGCCCTCCTCAGGTCTACAGCCCACTGTCTCTTCCTGATGTCTTCTGCACATCCGGTATACTCTCTCCAATCCAAAATCATTCCCCAGCCATCCTCTACGCCCTTTGCACTTGTGTAAATTTGAACTACAAATAATAAGGTGAAAATTACACCCAACGTATCAGAGGGCACTACCATCATATCTATCCAGTTTTTAAGATCTGCAAGCAATGCCTTGGATAAAAGGGGTTGTTTCTGGACAGGGACACAATGTATGTGTGTGTGTGTGTGTGTGTGTGTGTGTGTGTGTCTGTGTCTATGTCTGTGTCTGTGTCTGTGTCTGTGTCTGTGTCTGTCTGTCTGTCTGTCTGTCTGTCTGTCTGACTGACTGACTCTGTCTGTCTTTGTTTTCATTTTCATTCTAGCTCTAAACTCAACTTGCTATGCCTCTTCTAACTGCTAGTCCGGCCCAAGCCCAGATTCTGATGCAGAGACATAACGGTTTCTCTGCTCTGTTAACCACATAAGGTGGAGTAAGCTGGCTCATGTTAGGCACTGCTGTGTTGTGCATTAACCCGACACCACAATCACGCACAGAGCCACAGGACACACACAAGCAAACAAGAGTGCACACACAGTCCCACATGCACCCACACGAGCACACACACAAACACATGCACACAGACGGAGAGAGAGAGAGAGAGAGAGAGAGAGAGAGAGAGAGAGAGAGAGAGAGAGAGAGAGAGAGAGAGAGAGAGAGAGATCCACACAAACTCCTGTTTACCTGCTGAGCCTGGAACTGACCTCTTCTCACCTAAAGGAACTTAAATCAACTCTTGATGGCTAATCTGTTCCGAATGTTTATAAAAATACTTTCTATCCCCCCCACCTCTCTCTCTCTCTCTCTCTCACACACTGCTGTTCCCTAAACACAGTTGCAGTCTCCCCAAGTATCCCTCCTACAGAAAGGAGGATTACACGGTATTAGTGCAGCATCACAGACTGACTGACTGGCTGTCCTGCCAGACACTGATACCTATGAGAATGGTAAACCACGCTTTGTTTCATATCTCTCCCCAACTAATCTGGCTCACCCATGGCCTTGTGAGGACCAACAGAGTGTGACATTGGGAATATGAGCTTGGAGGTGACCAATGACACAGGTGACGGCTGGTTTGTGTGTGCGTGAGTGCTCGTCTGCGTAGGTGTGTGTGATCGTGGGTGTGTCTGTCTTTCTGTGTGCAGGTTATAAATGTTTATTCTCCCTGAGATCATTCTGAAATTGAGTTGCGATAAGAAAGATTCTCGCTGGCTTGCGGGCTGAATATTGGATTTTCCAAAAAGTCAACAGAGGGCTTGATCATTAAAGTGAATAAATATTCCTAACCCTCAAGTCTTGCATTTTTCTATCGGTTTGGCTGGGGATTTTTTATTATTTTCATTATTGTGCTGACACATACTCTTCTGCCGTGCGGTCTCCACTATGAAACTGAAGGAGGGAATGTGGGGGGAAAGATGCCAATAACAAACAGACAGCTGTATTAAAATAGATTACTTTTCCTGCTCTTTCTCTCCTCCTCCATGCTCCCCAAGAAAATATTTAGCATTATTGTGTATGGTTTCTGTCTAGGGTTTTTGCTTGAACTAGACTTTTGAATTGAGGTCTGTCATTTTACTTGGGGTTTACTTGAGTTAGTCTATAGAAAGTGTTTTTAAAAAGAAGTAATAGATATGCAAAAAAAATGGGTTTTACAATTAAATTCTATCTACATCATACACGTAGTACACAAAAAAATTAGGGGTTCAACAAGGGTCTCTTCTAAGATCCTCAAAGTTCTTGGAAGAACCTTAAGGTTCTTGGTACTGAACATTTCCCCCAAAAGGTTCTTCCTAGAACCTCATAGGAGGTGGGGTTCATCGGGGATCTCCTCAGTTGATAGGGGTTGTTGCAGGAACCTAACTGCCCGACTGAAACATTTTCATTTGAATATGAAAGGACACCAGGTGCAGGCACTTAACTGAACAATGTAAAGGGCTCCTCAATTTAAGGTAAGGGTTGTCCCTTATATTATCTAAATTGATATTGTTTTATGACGATACCATCTAGCTTTTCATATTTGTGAAAATCTTTCTAAAACATAAAAATGGACACAATTCAATGGATATCAATCAACAAAGAGGTAAGAATATGTAGGCTATAAGAATATGCTGAAGGCTAGCTGTAATGGGTGCAGATGACTGAACGGCTCTCTTTTGTGTCTGTGTCTGCAGGTATACAGACAAGGAGACATACAAAGGTATGTCAATTGGTATTGTTTTGTTATGCAGATCACATGTACCATCCTGCTCCCTTACCTCGTCAATGAAAATCCCCCAGGCCTCTACATTATGGACATGGTATGTGTTTGAAATCATAATCAAAACAGTTTTCTTTCATTCACATTTACCACAAAAACCAAGGTATGAATACTTTCATGTGCGTGTTTTGTTTAAACATCTGAAAATTGCTATATTTTGGATTCACCGGCTTCACCCTCCCTATACCTCTGATGAATATAACAGGCAACCTGTTTGATCAATATGTACTGTAAAATCATCATTCTGGCTATGGATACGGAGCACATCAACACATTAACATCAACAAGCCAGAGGATATACCCATTGGACTTGGGGCTCTGCTGGGAGTTTACCTCATATTTAGAATTTTTTTATTCTGCTTTTCCACTAAAATCACAATAAACACTGAGAACTAAAATATTGTGTTATTGTTATATCCAGTATCCAGTGTAACAATAATAATAGGGGAGGGGCAGTAAGTTCAAAAATTAACCCCAAAGGGTTCTTCAAAAGGTTCTTCGGGGCTCCATTAAAAGGGGTTCTTTGAAGAACTTGTAGGGGTTCCCCCACAGTTTCAATTTGAAGAACCCCTAAAAGATACTCCAAGAACCTTTTTCTTTTTACAGTATATGTAGATTACTGTGTGATTTTCAGACATTTCTCTAAAGACCTCAAAGTTGTTTGATAAAATGTCCACATCTTTCTAAAAGCATTTAGAAACTCATTAACATACAATATATTCTAACCCCATAGTACTTAAAAAAAATAAAAAATAATTCCACTGTTGTGCCTCAGCCACATGTTCCAGTATCTCTTTTCATTCCCTCCAATGACCACTGAGGTGGTGACTGTGCTGCTGCTGGTGGCAGTGGTACATCTCCTATCTGTCAGTCCATTGTGAAGATATCTCCCTCTCCATTTGCAGCTCCTCATTGTCTCTATTTACCAAACAGCAAGCCTCTAAACACAGATAGACAGGCAGGAGAGACCTGATGATTTGTATTAGTGTGTGTGTGTGTGTGTGTGTGTGTGTGTGTGTGTGTGTGTGTGTGTGTGTGTGTGTGTGTGTGTGTGTGTGTGCACATTAATTTGTGCTTGTGTGTTTCTGCCCTCCTCCCTCCTAGTAAAGGCTTTGTGTGAGGAAGCAGTAAAGACAGTTTACTTCTTTTCACCGGCGCTGCCAAGACCAAATTAATTAGTTTATTTATGAGGGAGGGAGGTGAGACGAGCCAACGACCGGCGAGAGAGAGGAAGCAAATGGAGGCTTAGCATTGTTGCTTAACCAGCCAGGGTGGCATCTCAGGGACATTAACACAGTGGATAGGGCTGGGCAGGGCTAGGATGGACCAGGTAGCGCTGTCCTGGATGGATTACCCTGAAGATAAGAGAGAAGCTCAGACATACACACACACACACACACACACACACACACACACACACACACACACACACACACACACACACACACACACACACACACACACACACACACACACACACACACACACACACACACACACACACACACACACACACACACACAAAAGAGCAAATCAACTAGGGCCAACCAGGTTGCCCATTTCATTTATTAAATGTCATTTATTTAACCAGGATAGTACACTGGATAGTTACTGGTCAGTTCACTTCACCATGGTCATCATCAGTAGGGGCGGAGTGGCCATCTGGCATTCTCGGGGAAATGCCAGATGGACTGGTCCATTTTTAGAGTAGTGGGCCTGTCTAACTTTTTAACGTAAAATTATCATAATCAGGCTAATATTGGGGTGTTCAAGGAATAAAATGGGGTGGTGTGATCTCGAGGGAAAAAAATGGTCCGGTGAAGTTCCTGTCTCAGCCTCCAGTATTTATGCTGCAGTAGTTTGTGTCGGGGGGCTAGGGTCAGTTTGTTATATCTGGAGTACCTCTCCTGTCCTATTCGGTGTCCTGTGTGAATTTAAGTGTGCTCTCTCTAATTCTCTCTTTCTCTCTTTCTTTCTCTCTCTCGGAGGACCTGAGCCCTAGGACCATGCCTCAGGACTACCTGACATGATGACTCCTTGCTGTCCCCAGTCCACCTGGCCGTGCTGCTGCTCCAGTTTCAACTGTTCTGCCTTATTATTATTGGACCATGCTGGTCATTTATGAACATTTGAACATCTTGGCCATGTTCTGTTATGATCTCCACCCGGCACAGCCAGAAGAGGACTGGCCACCCCACATAGCCTGGTTCCTCTCTAGGTTTCTTTCTAGGTTTTGGCCTTTCTAGGGAGTTTTTCCTAGCCACCGTGCTTCTACACCTGCATTGCTTGCTGTTTGGGGTTTTAGGCTGGGTTTCTGTACAGCACTTTGAGATATCAGCTGATGTACGAAGGGCTATATAAATAAATTTGATTTGATTTTGATTTGATCCGGTGTTAGAAATACCTGGCCCGATTTTCGGTCCCAGTCCGCCCCTGATCATCAGCATACTGCATCCCATCTCAAATGTCTTCTCTTGCCCCTGATGACTATCCACGCCGTCTCTGTCCCACCATCCCAGTTTATTTTAAAGCATAGAGCTTTTTAAGGCAGGCAGCAGACAGAACACCTGTTTTAAATGAGGACCCGTGCCTCAGGGGCCAGTAGGGGTTCCTGTATTGGTGCTGTAAGAACAGCAGGTACCCTGATTTAATACTTCATATTTATTCTGGAGATGAGATACTGGCAGACACACAAACACAGACACACACACTCAGAGGCGATGACCCTGAGGCAACCTCTTTACAGAGAATGCTACTCTGTGTGTACCTGCATGCATGTTTGTATGTGTGTGCCTGTGTGCATGTCTATACAAGTGTACGTGTATATGTATGTGGGACTGCCACTGGTATATGAAGATTACCACTACATCAAAATAAGTGGCACTGCTGCCAGTGCCTTGCCTTCTCATAATTCGAGGCCATTGTGAGGGGGCTTGGCAGGGAAATCTGCTGTGGAATTACTTTATGGAAAAATGTACTGCCATACTCTCGTTACCCTGCATGCTCACTTTGATGTAATGGGCTCTGATGGTAGATTCTTAGGGGCCAGGTAATCACATGCAAAATGCATAGGACCAATGTAAGGTAATGGAGAAAATATGCTCTTCTGTTCCTCTACTTGGAGATGTAAGAGATGGTGCTTGTATCCTTGAACATCAAGCTTACATCCACTCTGAGTCGAATGAGGTAAACGATCAAAATGAAACCAAATTCTCAGCCCCTCCTTAATTTATCCTTCCTGTGATGTTGCTGTCCTGGTTATGACGAATAGAAGCAACCACAGACGTTAGCTTGTTCGCTCGCTCGCTCACACACACACACACACACACACACACACACACACACACACACACACACACACACACACACACACACACACACACACACACACACACACACACACACACACAAGCATCTAGACCAATTTACTACCTCCATACGGCTGTTGTCCCTGGGTCCTCGCAGCACTGCTGAGTCGCTCCTTTTAAAGGCCTGCATATGAATGAAGACATTAAAATGAAATAGGCTAGCTGTTTCCGTCTTTAGACATGAAGATGTAGTAGAAATGGGATTGGAACACACAATGTAGCACCTAATAAGTGCTGCGCTCGTTATGAAGATATGAGGTGCATTTAAAGTTCATCTATGTTGATGGATGGATACATGTTGTCGAACTTGTTCCTGTATTCTCTTTCTTTAAACATCACTCTTATAAAACCATTTCACAATCAGTTATATATATATATCCTTTTTTACAATGGGATTTTATTTTCCTAGCTCTATGCTTGTTTGGGTGTTCTTGTGCTCCAAGAAAGCATATTTGTGTTTGGCTCAGACACTTAAAACTGTTTCATCGATCTTATGACTAAACACATTATTGCAGTCCAAAAATCATATATACTTTGTCTTCCCCAGGGAAGCCAGTATAGACAGTATTGATTGAATATGGCCCTTAGTCTCACCAACCCTGAAGGGCATTATAGACAGTCGGATGCTCATGTATCACGTTTACAACAGCAGTAGCCATACTGTGTTATACTGTACTACACCCTGGCTAGCTATGAAATCCATTGTATGACCACGGAGCAGTGTACTTACATGGCTGTATTGTCTCATCCCAGTAGTAGTTTATGGGCCAGGCTGTGTTATGGAAACTACACGTCTATCATATCCCAAAGTGAAGCCCCCTCAGAGCTCCGTTTTGTTCGATTTCTCTCTGAGAGGCAACTGCAATCAGGCTCCATTGTAAGACGTTGAAGTGACATTTTGCTTAAACCCTCGACAAAGCAGCTAGCTAATGCTAGCTCAGACACGCCACAATACTGTCATATCCGCCGCATTCGATGATGTCACTGGATTCAGCTCTGGATTGATAAGTGGGTCCAATTTAGACGGGCTTTTCAATTAGCCAACTGGTAGTCTCTCATACTTAGCCATGCATCTTGAAGGCATGTTAGACTAGAGCTGGTTAGTGGATCCAAGGGCTCAGTTCATTGATTATAGCATGGTATTTGCAACATAATGTTAGTGGATTTGAATCCCATGAGGCCCAGATATGCTGACCTTATGCTGGAGCTGTAAGTCAATGCTCTAGATGGAGAACACCTACCTAAATTAAAAAGCATGACTATATCTTACCTCTACTTTTATCTTTTATGGAGGAGCATCGTGTGATCAAGGGTCCCTTGTCATAAAGTTGACAAAGGAAGTGTCAGCTATCAATCCCAAGCCCAGTTTATAAGTGTGAAACTTATCTTCTTCAAGTTGTCCCCAATACAGATAATAACACCAATTAGGTATTCAGGTCCAGTAGGTTATTGAGTGTTTTTTTATCGCCACGCATAAACAAGGTTCCTTTCTCCTCCGCGGTGGACTTCATTAACAGGCTTCACACACTGCAAAGTAGTGGGTTGGCACACACATAGCTACACAGACATACACATACTGTAGCTACACACAAACACACACACACACACACTCCAAGCCGCCCTTTCACATGCAAAGACACATCATGTGCAAAGACACATCTATAGCTCAGATAAGAAGAAGACACCGACATCCTTGCATCTACTGCTTAGACACTAACCACACGTACAGCTCTACACACAGCCTTGTCCTGGCATGCAAAAGAGAACTTGTACAACCAGACATAAAGGAGCAACATCTTGGCACACAAGACACTCATCCATCCGACACTATAAAAAGTAAAACATCATGTGTTCAGCCTCTCTGCTGACAGGTCATGAACTTTATGAGTCAGGTGGTAGTGTTAGAGCATCTCTCCTACATATTCTCCCTAAATCGCTACAATAGCTCAGACACGAGGCATATACACCGCTCTGCGAGAGCATACATCCAAGGCCGGATTATCCCTCATTCTATCCAGGCACATGCCATGTGCCAAGACTGTGAGACTATGAGGGAGACCAAAATCACGAGCCACAAATAGCATCCATGGACATCAATGAGAGGCTGAAGCAGAGACTATCCAGTAAGCAGAGTAGAATTAGATAAGTGTTATTATGAGAGATTAAGGGGAATGATGTGATTGTGAAAGACTGAATGCCATTTCCCACGAAGTCCCAGGTGTAAGGGACCAGACTTAATTCTCGATAAGCCAATCAGAAACCAACCAACCAAGTGCATGATCCAATCACCCTCTTCTCTTGCGAACCTGACCAAACATATCCTTCTCAATAAGGGCTCAACCTATCCATTATCTCACCTACAACCAGCGCTGACCTTGAACTGACTGCTCATGACCAGACATCAAATAAAAAAATGTAAATAGAAATTCTCTGATCCTTTGCACGTAGCTAATGTGGTGTTTCTCCCTCTCCCTCTCTTTCTTTGATTTTCTTTCTTTCTTCCTCTCTCTTTCCCTCTTTCCTTCTCTCTCTCTCTCTCTCTCACACTCTCTTCGTCACTCTCTCTCCATCTCTCTACCCATCTCTCCCTCCCTCCCTCTCTCTTTCTAGAAACTGGGAATGCTTTTCCTTTCATCACCCACTTCGCTACATCCTCCTCTCTCCCTCCTCTCTGGGAATGCTTTTCCATGCTTTGTTATTCCGAGCGCAGTGGGTTCCCATTGGAACTATATCACTTTACAAAGCTCAGTGATTGACAGTGATGACGATGCTCTCATAACCCCGTTTAAGATATCCCCAAGGTGAAAATGAGCACTCGTCAAATTCTTAAGTAATCATGACGCTTGGCCTACTGCATGCAGCAACAGTCGTGGGCCCTCTGCTTCCATTTCCCTGGCCAAACAGGAGGACATATTCTAGAAACACATTATAGAGAAGGTCACGGTTCACCGGTGATTTATGTTTTGATTGAATAACACAAACAGTGTTGCAACGATGAATCCTTTTGAAATAGTAAAGTGCATCTGTTAAAATGAATAGTACTGAGAGACACACTGTAAGTGCAGATGAACTGAAGTTGCCTGTCTTGCGTTGGTTATATGATCATGGTGCCTATAAAAACTCGGTCCTTGATTCCCCTCAAGGGACACACATACTGACTATGGAGGGGGAAAAAAAGTGTCTGTGGCCAAAGTACTTTTTTGTATTATTATATCGTAAGATTTAAACTGTGGGCCACTAAGAGGTGATGGATTTAGCCTTGATTACAGTCTGATAAACCTCTCACCTCCTCCTGTCTCACACACATACACACACACACACACCCCATCTGAATCCCATTTGGTCATAATTAACTTTCTCCTCCATATTATCTCAGTGTAAATTATGCCCCATAGATTATCAATTACAGGACTTTAACCGGGTTCTCTGCTTAGTTAGAATAAGGTTGGGAAGGAAGGGTGTATCAAGTGAATCTCAATAATGACGTCTTAGATTGTATAGAGAACGTTGTCTTTCTCCTGGATCTAGTTGGGCTTGGATAATGAAGTTATGACCTCTCTGAAGATGAGGTTCCACTCCAACATACTTACACACAAGTTACATATCCAGCCATAACCAGACAGTCAGTGCATTACAACCTAAAGCTCATATATCATGAATAGCATGTTGTTGACGTTGTGATCCTGATTATGAATAACGCCTTTGGGTTCAATAGCGGTCCATTATTAATGTTCTCATTAGTGGAGGTATAAATGAAATCCTATGTTTCCCTACATGTATAATGTAAAACAATTACCCTCTATAAATCATTCACACGGGGCTTCGTGGTTAATAAATGGGTGACGTCTAGGCATCGACACGTGGTTGAGATGATGATGTTTATATTTAAAAAAATGGTTGTTATTGGGGAAATGACAACACTTCCTGTGTATACACTGACATAGACATGATGACGTGACAGTTAACTACTAACATGACATGCAAGACGTATGTTAGTAGATTGATTGAAGGGGATATTGGACAAGGTAAATGACAAAACCTAACTTGTAGTGACAGTAGGCCGTTAAGAATTTCTTCTTAATAACTGATTTACCTAGTTTAAATAAAGGTTAAATATGATTATCATTTTTTAAATTGAATAGTTAGTATGTGTGGGACATGATGTTGTTGTTTCTGTCCACGGCTTCTCCATCCCTTCATGACAGAGTGAAAAGACCTAGTTGTCATGGGCAACAGTCAGAACTGGATTCTATTTCATTCAATTTACTACAACTTTGTTTATCCCCTTAGGGCTAATTAAAAAGGGCATTGGCAGCAAGGTCATAAATAATAACATTCTCCGCTTATAATGCAAGAACAACAAGTGCATATTTTCAGAACACAATGGAATAGGATGATGTGTTACCGTCAATTTTTCAGTTCAAATCTATGCTTTAGCTTTCACAATACCTACAGTAAATGCTCAACCTCTCACACACACACACACACACACACACACACACACACACCCACACACACGCACACACACACACACACACACACACACACACACACACACACACACGTTGCCTATGAAGACTTGTACTGACTGACCCCTTTCTTCCTAGCAGCTTTGATGAAGTATGTATAAAAAAAAACATTGATAAACGTGTGGAACAGCAGGAGCAGCAGGAGAGGGTTGGTAAAAAAAGAGGATGAACCGACCACACTGATGGAGGAGAGGAGGACGAGGGGAGGAAAAGAGGTGGAGAAAGACATGAGAAAGAGTGGCACAGCGGTTGGTGACTTTTGAATTGCTCCTGTGACCATGACTTTTAGATTCCGCAATCGAAGTCGTTG